>NW_025207432.1:11554-13000 GCF_004010195.1 Chiloscyllium plagiosum | reverse complement strand
ATCAAATGCCAGCGCAGACTCGATGGGCTGATTGGCTTATTTCTCTCTGACATCTTATGGTCTTTTAGTCATATGGTTTGGAGTTCATGTCTTGATATCACATCTGAGGGAGGGTATGTTGATATTGCAGGGTGATAATGTTGATTCACCAATAAAATAGTATGGTTAACTTATGAAAAAAGCTGATGTGAAGTTGGACTGTCTTACTGAAGGCCATATCAAATCTCTTTCCTCTCCAAAGTACATCTACAGAAATGCCTGCCCCTATTTGTAGAATTCTTTATTTGACTTCTTCCAACTAGATTTCATTTTTCTGCCAATATAGAAATAGCTTTTATCGAGTCATAAATTATGTTCTTACCAACTGTAACAAAGGTAAACGTTCTCTGCTTGTCCTTCTTGATGTGTCTATAACTTCTGTCATGATTGACCACACCATTCTCCTCTAACTCACTCAACTGTTATCCAGCTAGGTAGGAATCTGGTTGCATTCTTATCACTCATTGTAGCAGAGAATCATTTCCAATGGCTTCTCCTCCTGTTCTTGTTACCTTTTGGTGTTGGATGTAGGTTTGCTCGCTGAGCTGAAAGGTTCATTTCCAGACGTTTTGATGCCACAATAGAGCGAACAGCCAATGGGGAACTTCAAATCAGCATCTACAGAAAAACAACACATACAGACCAAATATTGAACTACAGAAGCAATCATCCCAACACCCACAAATGAAGCTGCATTAGAACATTATTTCAATGAGCCAACACACACTGCAACACAGAGGAACTACGCAGAGCAGAGGAAAATCACCTATACCGTGTGTTGAAAAAGAATGGGTACCCAATGAACACAGTCCACCAATTTCTCAGTAACAAATCCAAACAAGCAGACAAAACACATCCAGAAACCCTAGCCACTCTCCCCTACATCAAAGACATCTCGGAAATGACTGCCAGACTACTCAGACCCCTTGGTATCATTGTAGCCCACAAACCCACCAACACACTAAAACAGCAGCTAATGAACTTGAAAGATCCTATACAGACAATGAGCAAAACTAACGTCATTTACAAAATACCGTGCAAGGACTGGAACAAACATTACATTGGACAAACAGGCAGAAAACTAGCCAGCAGGATACATGAACACCAACTAGCCACAAAAAGACTTGACCCTCTCTCACTAGTATCCTCACATACGGATGAGAAAGGACACCACTTCGACTGGGACAACACATCCATCCTAAGACAAGCCAAACAAAGACACGCGCGAGAATTCCTAGAAGCACGGCATTCCAACCGGAACTCCATCAACAAACACATTGAGTTAGATCCCATCTACCACCCTCTGAAAAAAGGAACAGGAAGTGACTTCACCACGGGAAATGACATCACTACAGGAAATGACATCGTCAACCCAAAGAAACCCAAACATATAAATAGAAAGCAGGA
>NW_025207432.1:0-1298 GCF_004010195.1 Chiloscyllium plagiosum | reverse complement strand
GGGGAGAGAGAGAGAGAGAGAGCGGGGGAGAGAGAGAGGAGAGAGAGAGAGAGAGAGAGAGAGAGAGAGAGAGAGAGAGAGAGAGAGAGAGAGAGAGAGAGGGAGAGAGAGAGAGGCAGAGGTGTAGTGGGGTCACCTGTAGTGTGACACCCATAGGTATTCAACTTGCCCATCAGCCTCTGCTCGGCCACTTTGCATTGTTGCTTGTCCCAAAGTCCGTATTGGAGGACGGTCACCCAGAAGTCTGAGGCTGAATGTCCCAGACCGCTGAGGTGTTCCCTGACTGGGAGGGAACAGTCCTGTCTGGTCATCGTTGTGCAGTGTCCATTCATCCATTGTTGTAGCATCTGTTCAGTCTCGCTGATTTACCAAGCCTCGGGGCATCCCTGCCTGCTGCATACGAGGTAGACAACATTGGCCAAGTCACATTAGTACCTGCCGCGTATATGGTGAGGGGTGCCTCTACGTGTAATGGTGGCATCTGTGTCGACACTCTGACATGTCTTGCAGAGGCTGCCATGACAGGATAGTATGGTATTGTGCTCCATGTTGTCCTGAAGGCTGGGTAGTTTGCTGCGAACATTGATGTTTGAAATTTAGTGGTTGTTTAAAGGAGAGAAGTGAGGTGTAGGGAAGGTATTGGCAAGGTGCTTGTCCTCATCGATAATGTGTTGCAGGCCACGAAGAACATGGCGTAGTCTTTTGGCTCCTGGGAACTACTGGACACCAAAGGTACCCTATCGGTTGCAGCCCGTGTCGGTCTCCTGAGGAGGTCATTGTGGTTTTTCACTGTGGCACGTCGGCACTGGCAGTCGTTGAGTTGAGTATCATACCCTTTTCATGTGAGGGCATCTTTGAGCACTTTCAGGAGTCTGTCACATTCCTCCTCATCTACTCCCATATACACACCCATTCGGCCTCTGTCTCTCCTACATGCGCACAAATATATTTTCATGGGGTGAATTTGCAGAATTACATTTTAGTTTGCTCAAAAACTGCATAAATCCATGTAAGATTCTGTCAGCCCCACTTTAGAAATCGAATTGACTCAACACTGGTACAGACTTTACGTTCACACATTTAATGCATTA
Source organism: Chiloscyllium plagiosum (assembly GCF_004010195.1). Classification (NCBI taxonomy): domain Eukaryota; kingdom Metazoa; phylum Chordata; class Chondrichthyes; order Orectolobiformes; family Hemiscylliidae; genus Chiloscyllium; species Chiloscyllium plagiosum. The sequence continues at coordinate 207 of NW_025207432.1, read as the reverse complement.
TCTGAGCTGCGGTGACACCTATTATGAGATAAGTTGATGTTACCTTAAGAATGTAATTCTGGGATTTACGTATTAAAGAACCTAAATCACTATATCCCATTCTAAAAGATGGATGACTTAATCTAAATATGTTCAAGAACTATAACCCAGTGCTGTGTGATTTTTAACTAAAGTTGTTTAATATATTATTACAATTCCATGACACTG
>NW_025207431.1:12121-13000 GCF_004010195.1 Chiloscyllium plagiosum | reverse complement strand
TTTCTCCTTCCTCCACCTTATCCCAGATCCAACCTTCCAACTCGGCACCACCCTCATGTTCTGTCCTAACTGTCCATCTTCCTTCCAGCCTATCCTCTCCACCCTCCTCTCTGACTTATCACCATTACCCCCACCTCCATCTACCTATCACACTCTCAGCTACCTTGCCCCCAGCCCCACCCCCCCTCCCATTTATTTCTTCACCATGTGTGTTTTGGGATCCTTAAGGGGGAGGGGGAGCAGCCCCAAGTCATGGTCCACATAGGCACCAAAGACATAGGTAGGAAGAGAGATGGGGATTTAAGGCAGAAATTCAGGGATGGAAGCTTAGAGCTAGGATGAACAGAGTTGTTGTCTCTGGTTTGTTGCCCGTGCCACATGCTAGTGAGGTGAGGAATAGGGAGAGAGAGGAGTTGAACATGTGGCTACAGGGATGGTGCAGGAGGGAGAGTTTTGGATTCTTGGATAATTGGGGCTCTGGGGTAGATTGGACCTCTACAAGCAGGATGGTCTTCATCTGAACCAGAGGGGTACCAATATCCTGGGGAGGAAATTCGCTAAGGCTATTGGGGTGGGTTTAAACTAATCCAGCAGGGGGATGGGAACCAAAATTGTAGTTCGAGTAAAGAAAAGGTTGAGAGTAGGGAGGCCCGAAATCAAGTTTCAGGGACACAAAGTGGGACCGGCAAGCAAGACATTGGTTTGAAGTGTGTCTACTTCAACACCAGGAGCATCCGGAATAAGGTGGGTGAACTCGCAGCATGGGTTGGTACCTGGGACTTCGATGTTGTGGCCATTTCGGAGACATGGATAGAGCAGGGACAGGAATGGTTGTTGCAGGTTCCAGGATTTAGATGTTTCAGTAAGAACAGAGAAGAT
>NW_025207431.1:0-5272 GCF_004010195.1 Chiloscyllium plagiosum | reverse complement strand
GAATATGTTGAAGCTTTATTTTGATCGGGAGAAGGTACTGAAGAAACAGGTGTTAGCTACTGGCGCACATTGTGATGAATCAAAGCGAAATGTTGTGAAATTTGATGTGGCTCAAAATGCATTAAACAACGAGGACTCCCTTGTGGAGTCGGATATTTCTATTACCTGTCTGTCTCAGGAGCAAAGAAGGCAGTTGGATAATTTGTTACAGCAGTATTGGGACGAATGCAGGAATAAGATGGGGAGGACTAATAGTGTTGTGCATGAGGTAGAGGTAAGGAATGCTGTCCTGATAAAACAACACTCGTGTGATCGTAATAATTTCAAAGCCAGACATGTACAGAAGAAAGTGGAGGTGATGTTCAACCAAGATATCATCGTACCAAGTTAGAGGGTGTGGAGTTCGCTGATTGTGTCAGTTGGCAAACCTAATGGAACTCCACGGTTTTGCGTGGAGTCTCGTAGGCCAACGTCTTAACGAATTCGGAGTCATTCTCAACACCACGATTCGAGGACTGTTTCGAAACTGTTGGACAAGCGAGCTACTAACAAAATTGGACTTTGCCTGGGGACTGGCACTAACGTTATCACAGCAAGTGAAGGAAATTTATGTGCTTGCAATCCTCAATGGGCTATATCAATTTAAAGTGATGTCCTTTGGAATGAATAACACACCCAACATATTCCAAAGACCTTTGAAGAGATTTGTTGCTTGGTTTAAACATGTGCAGTCTATGTGGATGATGCCGTGTGCTTTAGTGCCTTTTGGAAAGATGACATTGTACAGCTGGAAAACACTTTGAACGATTAAGAGAATCAAAACTGGGAATAAATTTAAATAATAATGAATTCGATAAAGCAGAAATGACGTTCTTGGAACATAGTATCGATCATTGAAGTGTGACGCCATGGAACGCAAAGATAAAGGCCTTTGAGGGAACTCCATGACCCACCTCGAAGAAAGAGTTACCTCGATTATTATGACTGAGTCGATTCTACCAGACGTTTATTGCAAACTTCAGTAGAACATAAAATTTCCGTGTAAACAACAATGTAAGGAGGCATTTCACAAGTTAGAAACAGTGTGAACCACAAAAATAGTTTGAGCTCGATCAACGCTTTTGAACCTCTTTGTTGCAATCGATACTTGTGATACAGCAGTTGGATATGTCTTGTTGCAGGGGGGTGATGATAGAATTGGTCTGCTAGTTGTTTACTTTTCATAGAACCCCAGCAGACACTGGACAAAGTAATCTACAATCGAAAACGAATTATTGAGATTAGTACTCTCCTTACAACGTTTTAATGTTTATGTCAGCAACAAAATAACGGAGACTGTTTTGTACACGGTCCAAATCCTCTTACATTCTTGAAAGACAAAAAATCACGCTATTTCGTTGAAGTCTTATGTTCCAGACTATTAACTTAAAATTGTGACAACATATGCGTTATTAAAGATTTAATGGGTAAATTACAGATGAGATTGAAAATTTACCAGCGTTTCATGTACATGTTTGTGTGTTTGTGTGCAGATATGAAGGTGAAGTTAAATTAACGTCGTATTTATATCATTGGAATGTGGTTAAGAAACAAAAACAAAATGGAACCATCCATTTTCATTGTCATGTTTCAGTATTTTTTCTTAAGTGGGAAGGTGGTGAGGAGTTGAGGTGTTCTGTACCTTTAAGAAAGGGTGAAAAGCTGGCCCACCTGTGATGTAAGTGACTGCAGGCACAACGTGTTCCAGGCAACTTGAAAAAGTAATGTTTGAGTTATAACTCGAATATTGAGTTGTTTACACAACCATTCGAATGCAACCAATTACTTTAATCTACGTCCTCAGAACCTACAACACAATAAATTTGAATTTACTATTTTGACATCATCAAACCAAGGAGACAGTCCGCTGTTTTGGTGTGTAATAAATAAGCATTTTGAAAAGATGGCCGGAGACAAAGATCACCTACAACTATTGCTTTGCTGCCAGCCTATCTTTAAAAGTTACTTTTTTTTTCAAATAAAACATCTTTGCAGGAGAAGACCCAATATGTCGCAAGGGAAATCTATACTTTCACAGATAACTTTGCAAGGCGAGCTTTTCTGCATATTTGGTTTGTTTGCAGCAGGGTTTAGCCCGTGTCGTAACAGCAGGTTGTTGTTTCTCTGGCTAACTTTCATAATGATGGCTTATTTATATCGCAAACACGAGATCGTCTCACTGGTTCAATGGAACCAAAACAGTCGCATTCAAATTCGATTGAGTTTTATTATCCTGTGGCATAATTTAAACCAATTTGTTAAGTTCTAACTGTTGTGAACATGGTAACCAAATATGTTTTTTTTTTCATATTCCAGGACACACTAAGACGGCTAGTAGGTCATATGCCAGTTGCCTGCAACCTCTCACTACCAAAACAACTTTAACTGTCTCTTCAAGGAATAAGGTAGGACTTCAATTTCATAAAACATCAGCAATTAGGGAAAAAAATCGTACCATCATAACGAAACGATGGCTTCATTATTTGTTTCTTATTTTTAAACTGATTACAGCTAAATAATTTGTGTGTGTGTTCATATATATTATATATATATATATACATACACACACATATATATATATATATATACACACACACATATATATCCACACATACTCATTGTTATCTGTTCAATCCTATCCAATATTTATCCATTAAATTCGCGAAACTGCTATCACTTTCTTATCACAAGGAATATGTACGATTGTAACTTAAAAGTCTGTGACATTAGACTTGAACAGAATAGCGTCATATTAGTGTCTTTCATACCTTCCAAGAATGAAAGAGAGTTGTGATCCGCGTTTACAACTATTACTGAGACATTGTTCTTCATGTAAACAGTAAAATGTTGGAGGGCCCGTACCGAACTCAATAAGTAATTTTAAATGCTATGGTATTTTCTCTGATGGGTGTTGGGTTTCTTTGAAATGGAATGAACTACGCGTTCAATTCAATCATCATCTTGCTGTAAAGTAACTATTCCTCCAACTCTCATGACACTAGTATCGATTGCAACTTTGAAGGGTTTCAGAATGTTTGGTGTCTCCAAAACCGGTGTGGTGGTTCACACTGCTCCAAATTGTCAAGTACTTCCTGGCATTATTCTGTCAACCCAAATGTTACGTTCTTTTTCAGAAAATCGTGTAACGGTGCCAATGCACTGCAGATGTTTGGAACAAACTTCCGGTAAAATCAGGTTACTCCCAACAAACAAAACACCTCTTTCTTCGAGGGTGCTCGTGGAAATTCCTCCCTTGACTTCGTCTTTGTATTTCTTGGGTTCAACCTTCCATGACCGATTTTATGATCCAGGAACGTCACCAATGCTATCCCGAATTTTGTTTTCTTAAATTGTATTACATGTTGTTTTCTTAGTCTTTCAGAAAGCTCAGCCAACTGTACCATGTGATCTTTCCATGATTCACGAAATATACCAACATCATCCAGATAAACTGCACAGTTTGTTAATCGAACCACAACTCTGCTCACGAGTATTTGCAAAGTGGCCAGTGTGTTCTTCTTTACATCGGGCATCACGTTTTATTGATATCGTCCATGTTCAAACACAGAAAATTATCTTGCTTTCTTTGACGAAGATAGCTGCCGAGAAGCACGCTGGAAGTAGAATTTATTATATAACTGACTTAACCAACCTCCTCTCAACAGTCCTTCAACCTTAGTATTATGAGTCCCATTTTGTTCCAGCAGTGACCTTCTGATAGTCCACACAAAATTGATGAATCCTGTCAGGTTTGCGAACTAACAGGGTCAGCCAACTCCACTCGCTCTGACCTGATTCAGCATTGCACACAATTCTTTTTGCAGGTGTGTGTCTTTGAAACGATTAAGACAGTAGGAGCGTTGCTGAATCGGAAAAAAAATCCTTACTTTTATCTCATGCACAATCGCATTAGTCCACCCCGATCGATTCCTGCATATCCCCACATTTTGCCGCAAAAAACCTTTCAAATGCATCTGTCTTTGCTCCTGAGACAGATAGGGAGAAAGTGAGGTCTGCAGATGCTGGAGATCAGAGCTGAAAATGTGTTGCTGGAAAAGCGCAGCAGGTGCGCTTTTCCTGAGACAGATAGTTTAATTGCCTTTCCAACTCCTCACGGGCTATCTCGTTGTTTAGCGCAGCAGGTCAGGCAGCATGCTGCCTGACCTGCTGCGCTTTTCCTGAGACAGATAGTTTAATTGCTTTTCCAACTTCTCACGGGCTATCTCGTTGTTTTCCGTATTTTGAAGCACATAAAATATCACAAGGCCTGGCTTTGATTCCTCACACTCCAAGGTATTAACTAACACGGGTTTTGCCATTTCCTTCCCTGAATTAAAATAAGGTTTCAACATATTGACATGACAGACAATGCAGTTTGTTTTTCTGTTCGATATCTTTCCGAGATTGAGTACCTAGCACAACTATTTGCTAAATTGAAAGTGATCACTAAACCTGGTTTTGAACGGATCCCTCACACTTCCTGCCAGTACAAATAAGTTATTACGAATGGAAGACGTTCGAATTTTCGTGTCTTTTATCTCCAACCTGCTTTCTTCTATGCTTTGCTGTCTTAAGGTGATTGTTGGTCTGCTCAACTACTCGATTTAATCTCTCCCTCACCTCCCATACATAATCAAAGTGCAAGGTCACGATTTCGATTTGTCATTTTTTCTTTCATTAATTTCAAAAGCCTACTCACTTCTTTTCCGAAATGAAAAGATAGGGAGAAAACCGAGGACTTCCATTTGAAGCTGTTCTATTGGTGAACAAAGCGAATGGGATAACTTTACCCAATCATTCGAGTAATCCTGAGAGTAGGCGCTTACCATTCTCTTCAGGGTCTGAAGCCATCTTTCTAATGCTCTCTGGGATTCAGGATGATATGCACTTGATTTAAAATGCGGCATGCCTAAGCGATCCGTGACTTCATTGAACAACCAAGACAGAATGATCGAATATCTCTGAAAACCCATATCACATGAAGAAGGGTACTCACTCCACGAACAACATTTTTGGCTTAATACATCATCATGGAATTGCCTCTGGAAATCTGGTAGACACATCGATTGTTGTTAGCAAGTACTGGTTCACGTTTAGTTTTTTGGAGAGGACTTACACAATCAATTATTACCGTCATAAAATATATTTTGAATGTTGCAATGGGAACACAAAAGTGTTGGTTTTATTACCTTTATGTCCCTATCTTAATATTTGGAGTGTATGAAATGTACAA
>NW_025207430.1:11200-13000 GCF_004010195.1 Chiloscyllium plagiosum | reverse complement strand
CTGTTCGACTATAAACTTTTGTTGTGTGATTTTTAGATTTATAGGGTAAACATCACAGTAGTCCTAACACTCACGCCTTGCCACTCAGGGAGAACTGCATGTTCTCTTATGCTGCACTTGTGTAAGACAGATGGATTAGCCTTGTTTGAAACCTTACACAGGTTCTGAGGACCTCTTTCCTTTTCCTGTTGTGGCTCTGATCAGGATTGGTCCAATGCTAAAAGCAGGGGATGACCTGATCCAAGGAGAAAAGGAACGGTTGGATTATTGACAGTCCATTCTCCAGACCTGTGACTGAGTTGGGATCGAGGTTTTACATGGGGTTCTGCAGCTGCCAGAATTGGAGCTGAGAACTGGAAGAATCTATTACAATCATTTAAATAGTGACCTTGCAAACAAACAAAATCACAGACGTCTCTCTGCTCTCTCAGGAAGAACTGCGAGCTCAGTCTCTGTCCAAACTCTATAATCTCTAGAAAGACTGGGCTGGAGGACAATCTGGGGTGGGATTGAAACCATCAGCATTCAAACTCACTCAACACCGAACCACTTCCAACACACAGTGCACTGAATTTTGTTCGTTAAAATCTTATTGTTGCTCCCTGTCGAGAGGGGGGAGGAATTATGAACAGTAAATCACTGCTTCTTTTTCAATTTGTCTCACACAGTAAATTTGCTTGTGATTGGAATTCTTTGCCAGGGAAAGTGTGGACTTGCCTTTTGCACTCCTCACTACCTGGTGATTATGGCAGCCCCGATCTGCTGGTCATTATCAGTATGGTTATACTATGGAGATTTCCCTATTATTTTTCCCATGGTGTTTCCTGGACATCTCTCCTGTATGCAGTGTTTCTGGGGTCCTGTCCTGTGCAGCCAAGGCGGCGCTGTCTGGTTCATCGTCACTTTCTCCTTTGACCGATTTGTGACCATTTGTTGGCAGAAGCTGAAAACCAAATATTGCACTGAGAAAACTGTGTCTGTGGTTCTAGTAACAACCTGCACCCTGTTCTGTTTGAAAAACATCCCCTTCTATTTCCAATATGAGCCTCAGACGATAACCAACAATGTTCCATTCTACTGTAGAACGAAATCAAGCCACTTTTCTGAGACTTTGTGGGTGGTTTTGGACTGGCTTGCCATTCGCTTTAATTCTGTTGCTCAATGCTCTGACAGTGCGACACATTTTGGTGAACAGACGAGTCCGGAAGAGGCTGAATTGTGAGAGCAAAGGAGAGAATCACAGAGATGCAGAGATAGAGAGCAGAAGGGAAGCTGTGATTTTGCTCTTTACAATCTCTGCGAGCTTTATCCTCCGGTGGTTAATCTATGTGGTAAATTTCTTATATTATGTCATTCAAGGAATCAATACCATCGATTAATCGCCTTTTCTGCATCACTTCAAAAAAGTCGGTTCCATGCTGCAGCTCCTAAGTTGTTGCGCAAACACGTTTATTTATGCAGCAACACTGTCTAGGTTCAGAGCAAAGATTATTAATGCAGTAAAACACCTGGCTACGCGATGTCTTTGTGTTTTGAATAAATAAAACTCCTCAGTGAAACCCACAGAAGGGTCGCATCATTTCCAGACCATAGGATGATTTTTTTTTATTCTCTCATGGGACATCGGCACCACTGACTGGGTCAGTGTTTATGACCTATCCCCAGTTGCCCCTTTGCAAAGTTGGTGACGAGCTGCTTCTTGAAATGCTGAAAGTCCACGTGCTGTAGGTAGACCCTCAATGTTGTAAAGAAACGTATTCCAGAAGTTTGACCCTGCAACAGTGAAGGAACAGCAATGTA
>NW_025207430.1:9640-10731 GCF_004010195.1 Chiloscyllium plagiosum | reverse complement strand
TGTATCAATGAGGCAGAAAACTCGGAAAGGCATCATGCTGTAAGGTTGAGTGAAATAAGGGTTGATGGGAAGGGTGAGAGCAGTAACAAATTAAATCATGAATGCACGAAGCATTAGACATAAGATGGATGAGCTTGAGTCTCTTTTGGAAATTGGCAGATACGATATTGTGGGGATAACTGAGACGTAGCTTCAAGTGGACAGGGCCTGGGAAATGAATATTCGAGGATACACGTGCTATCGTAAGGACAGACTGACGGGCAGAGGGGGTGGGGTGGCCTTGTTGGTAAGGGACGATATTGAGTCCCTTGCGCGGGGGGACCGAGAGTCAGGGGATGTAGAGTCAGTGTGGATAGAGCTTCGAAATACTAAGGGTAAAAATACCCTCTTGGGAGACATCTACAGGCCCCCAAACAGTATTCTGGATGTCGGATGTAACTTAAATCAGGAGCTGAAATTGGCCTGTCGCAAAGATGTCACTGCAGTTGTTATGGGGGATTTTAACATGCAGGTGCACTGGGAGAATCAAGATGGTATTGGGCCTCAATAAAGACACTTTGTGGAGTGCCTCAGAGATGGATTCTTAGAACAGCTGGTGCTGGAGCCGACCAGGGAGAAGGCAATTCTGGATCTGGTATTGTGTAACGAACCAGAATTGGTCAGAGACCTCGAAGTGAAGGAGCCATTGGGAAGTAGTGACCATAATACAATAAGCTTCAATCTGCAATTTGAGAGGGAGAGGGTACAGTCGGAAGTGACAGTACTTCTGTTGAATAAAGGGAATTATGGAGCTATGAGGGAGGAGCTGGCTAAAGTTCAATGGTGCAATACCTTAGCAGGGATGACCGTGGGGGAACAATGGCGGATATTTCTGTGTATAATGCAGAAGTTGCCGGATCAGTTCATTCCTAAAAGGAGGAAAGATCCCAGGAGGAGGCATGGACGGCCGTGGCTGACGCGGGAAGTAAAGAAACATATAAAGTTAAAAGAGAAAAAGTATAACATAGCTAAGATAAGTGGGAAAACGGAGGACTGGGAAGCTTTTAAAGAGCAACAGAGGATTACTAGAAGGAAATTACGCAGAAGAAAAA
>NW_025207430.1:8350-9620 GCF_004010195.1 Chiloscyllium plagiosum | reverse complement strand
TTTTTTTAGGTATGTGCAAGGCAAAAAAAAGGTGAGGACAAAAATTGGGCCCTTGAAGACAGAAACAGGGGAATATGTTATTAGGAACAATGAAATGGCAGAGGAATTAAATGGGTTCAGATCTGTGTTCACTGGGGAAGACACAAGCAAATTCCCTGAGGTAACAGTGGCTGAAGGACCTGAACATAAGGGAATTTATATTTGGCAGGATTTGTGTTGGAGAGACTGTTAGGTCTGAAGGTTAATAAGTCTCCGGGGCCTGATGGCCTGCATCCCAGGGTACTGAAGGAGGTGGCTCGGGAAATCGTGGATGCGTTGGTGATTATTTTCCAGAGTTCAATAGATTCGGGGTCGGTTCCTGAGGATTGGAGGGTGGCTAATGTTATACCACCTTTTAAGAAAGGTGGGCGAGAGAAAGCAGGAAAGCATAGACCAGTTAGTCTGACCTCAGTGGTGGGAAAGATGAGTCTATTAAAAGGGATGAAATTACTGCACATCTGCATAGTAGTAACAGGATAGGACAGAGTCAGCATGGATTTATGAAGGGGAAATCATGCTAGACTAATCTTCTTGACTTTTTTGAGGATGTAACTATGAAGTTGGACGAGGGAAATCCAGTAGATGTAGTGTACCTGGACTTTCAGAAAGCTTTAGATAAAGTCCGACACAGGAGGGTAGTGAGTAAAATTAGGGCGCATGGTATTGGGGACAAAGTACTAGATTGGATTGAAAATTGGTTGGCTAATAGGAAACAAAGGGTAGTGAGAAACAACTCCATTTCGGAATGGCAGGCAGTGACCAGTAGGGTACCGCAGGGATCTGTGCTGTGACCGCAGCTTTTGACAATGTATGTTAATGATATAGAATATGGTATCAGCAATAACATTAGCAAATTTGCTGACGATACACAGGGATCTGTGCTGGGTCCGCAGCTTTTTACAATGTATGTTAATGATATAGAATATGGTATCAGCAATAACATTAGCAAATTTGCTGATGATACAAACCTGGGTGGCAGGGTGATATGTGATGAGGATGTTAGGAGATTACAGGATGACCGGGACAAGTTAGGTGAGTGGGCAGATGCATGGCAGATGCAGTTTAATGTGGATAAATGTATGGTTATCCACTTTGGTAGCAAGAACAGGAAGGCAGACTACTACCTCAATGGAATCAATTTATGTAAAGGGGCAGTACAGAGAGATCTGGGTGTTCTTGTACACCAATGAAGGCAAGCATGCAGGTACAGCAGATAGTGAAGAAGGCTAAT
>NW_025207430.1:4840-7367 GCF_004010195.1 Chiloscyllium plagiosum | reverse complement strand
CAAAGAGGTGTTTCTGCAGCTGTACAGGGCCCTGGTGAGACCACACCTTGAGTACTGTGTGCAGTTCTGGTCTCCAAATTTGAGAAAAGACATTCTGCTATTGAGGGAGTGCAGCGTAGGTTCACGAGGTCAATTCCTGGAATGGCAGGATTATCTTATACTGAAAGACTGAAGCGACTGGGCTTGTATACCCTTGAGTTTCGAAGATTGAGAGGGGATCTGATTGAGACGTATAAGATTATGAAAGGATTGGACACTCTGGCAGTAGGAAACATATTTCCACTGATGGGTGAGTGCCGAACCAGAGGACACAGCTTAAAAATACGGGGTAGACCATTTTGGACAGAGCTCAGGAGAAACTTATTCACCTGGAGAGTGGTGGCTGTGTGGAATGCTCTGCCCCAGAGGGCAGTGGAGGCCCACTCTCTGGATTCATTTAAGAAAGAGTTGTATAGAGCTCTCAAAGATAGTGGAATCAAGGGTTATGGAGATAAGGCAGGAACAGGATGCTGATTAGCAATGATCAGCCATGATTATATTGAATGGCGGTGCAGGCTCGAAGGGCTGAATGGCCTACTTCTGCACCTATTGTCTATTGTCTATTGTCTATTTCCTGTCATGGGGAGCACAGTCATAATAATGAAATGGAGCACCCTTGTGGTGAAAGTGATACAATGTCATCCTCTGCAGGCCTGCCCACGGCATTGCTTGGGGGTCACTGGCCACTCGGGTCGTTCCTTTCTTTCTGTTCGTGGAATGTTCACAAAGATTTCTGCACTCATTGTTTTTCACTGTCGTACAGCTGCACACGCGCAAGATAGGTGCAGGAGAATGAATAAACATTATGGCTGTTGCATTGGGCCATCCAGTCTGGGGTTGCTCATCGCTGTTTCCTCGAACGTCCAGTCTCGGCTTGGTCACTGCTGTTTCTTGGTTCATCTAGTCTTGAGTTGGTCACCGCTGTTGCCTGGGTCATTAGTCTAGGGTTGGTCACTGCTGTTGTATGCGCCATTTAGTCTAGTGTTGATCACCATTGCCTGAGCCCCACGAAGAGTAGAACCACCTGAGATTATCCAGCAGCACACAATGACAAGACTCAAAATGGCAGACCGAAGCTGTACTTATGCCTGGGGAACCGCTGCCTTTGGGTCGACTGCTCCATCCCCACTTACGACTCCATCCCCCTTCAGGCACCTAACTAAACGTTTGGGGATAAAGGCCTATCCCCACACAAGCATGACCATTGAGGCCTGCAAAAGGTCAAAGCTGGTGTGGTCTGTCCACTGGCCATCGTCGCTTCGGCCCGCATGTGCCTGCCTCTGTGCCCGACCCTCAACCTGCAACACCTGGGCCTGGGATCCCTGAACGTGAGCCCGAGCCCTGTCCCACTCCTCCGGGCCCCAGCTCTGACCTCTTGGAATCTGCTCCTGCAGCCCTACCTCCTGCAGTAGCTGTTTCTCTGGGAAGCCAGACCCCCTTTCCTGTCCAACCTCACCCGATGACCCAGGGGTGGTAGAGGAAGTGACACAGTTGACATTCCCTGCCGTTGCCACACCCCCGCCCTTCCCCCAGCCAACACTCCCCCGCCCAGCACCCCCACCTCCCTAACACACCGAACTTCAGCAACCTGTACTTCAGATTAAACACTAGTAATATATTAGTTCTCATTAATTTCTCCAGCACCGTTCTAAACTGACACACATTAACTTCAATTCTTCCCTCTCAATGGACATTTGCATGCTGAGCATCTCTGGATATTATTGGAGAGATCTACGCAGTGATATTACACTGAGTTTCCGATTACGACTGCTGTTTTGCTTTTGCATATTAAAAAACAGGACTTGGGTACACCAGACAGAACTTCAGATTTTGCAAATGACATGTAAGTTGAGTTTTGGAGTGTACAGGTAGTCCAGGGAGACAGACACAACTACCTAACTGAAATACTGTGAGATGTGAATTGATGTTATTTATAAAATAGGTTGAGAAGACTCAGCACAAACTAACTGGTTAAATGTGAAACCTGAAGCACAGAGAAAGCTGCAGTTTAGTTTCTGCTACATTTCATTTTTCCCAAAACTTAATTTGACTCCGGAATTCTGTCAGTGCTTCAATAAGGCAAATTCTCAAGGGCTGATGGGAAATTGGGGATAAATGCTTGAACGCCAGTGAAGCTGACACCCTGTGAGTGAATGAAATTAAACACCAGTAAGCTTAACATCTTTGGTGGGTAAGTAACTTGAGAAGATTCTGAAGGAAAAGACATTCATGCATTTGGAAAAACAGGGTTTGATTAGGAGTAGTCAGCATGGCTTTGTGCATGGGAGAATATGCCTCATAAGTTTATTAAAGTTCTTTGATGAAGTGACCAGGAAGGTTGATGAGGGCAGGGCAGTAGTCTATATGGATTGCAGTAAGGCCTTTGATAAGGTTCCACATGTTAAACTGCATGGAACCCTTGAGGAGCTGACAAATTGGATTCACCATTGGCTTGAAGGTAGGAAGCAGAGGGTAATAGTGGAAGGAT
>NW_025207430.1:0-874 GCF_004010195.1 Chiloscyllium plagiosum | reverse complement strand
ACTCACCTATTGTACTCTATACTACTTTCTCCCCACCCCCACCCTCCTCTAGCTTATCTCTCCACGCTTCAGGCTCTCTGCCTTTATTCCTGATGAAGGGCTTTTGCCCGAAACGTCGATTTTACTGATCCTCGGATGCTGCCTGGACTGCTGTGCTCTTCCAGCACCACTAATCCTGAAACTGCAATCTGCTCATTATTTCTTCAATTGCTCCTTACTATTTCTATGCTTATCAGGATGACAATCTGTACTCGTGTAAAGAGCCATACATGGGAGCTAGGAAACAGAGTTGGAAAACAGCTGAAGGAAAAGGAGTTCCAAGAACTTTTCAAAGATCTAGCTTTACAAAGCTTTTAACAACTCATTGGACCCTTTGAATAACCACTTTCAATGACCAAGTCTCTACTAAGCAGTCTGTTCTGTACCTGAGTCCTTCTCTCACTTTGCTGATTTGGCTAAAATACCTTTGCACAACTTCTTGTCCTCATGCCCTTTGGATCCATTCTCATCCGGTATTTTACGTTTCTCTCCTTTCATGTCATTCTTTGCTTCTGGAAGCTCCCCAAACAGATCAGGCACACGTGGAGCTAGTGGGTTGAAGGAACAAGACAATAACTTACATGAAGATGCAAAACAACAAAGTTATCACAACATCAACAAGATTTTACCACACTGTAGCTTTCATCATAGGTTTGTCAAAGTAAGAAGTGCATAATCACAGCCTTGTAATATTGTATAAATGCAGAGTTTATTCATGAGTAACTGAGTTAGCCTCACAGCATACCTTTATTCATCAGCCAGTAATACAGATAGACATACATCCACATGATCATTTTACTGAAGTCCATTCTTACTACAATTCAAAAGGTTCAAG
>NW_025207429.1:8722-13000 GCF_004010195.1 Chiloscyllium plagiosum | reverse complement strand
GTTTCCATCCCTCATGAACTGAAATTGATTCTGGAAGCCAAACCGAGTTTTATGGACCAGCTCATAATCATCAGCCACTTCAGCTGTTAACTTTGCTGTTTTACCTCTCTGCTCTTCCACATGAGTTTGCACTACTTCAGGCAGTGAATTTTTGAATTCCTCCAAAATAATTACCTCCCTAACAGCACCATAGGTTTGCTCGATTTTTAAAGCTCTTATCCATTTATCGAAATTACTCTGATCCTTTCAAACTCAATATAGGTTTGGGCAGGGTCCCTCTTTAGATTCCTGAAACATCATCTATAGGCTTCTGGCAGAAGCTCATGTGCACTTAAAATGTTTTTTTTTTCACCTCTTCATACTCGTCAGATATCTCCTCTAATAGTGATGTGAATACCTCACCAGCTCTGTTGTTGTGGTTCTGTTCGCCGAGCTGGAAGTTTTTGTTGCAAACGTTTCGTCCCCTGGACGGCAACATCATCAGTGCTTGGGAGCCTCCTGCGAAGCGCTTCTTTGATGTTTCCTCCGGTGTTTATAGTGGTCTGTCCCTGCCGCTTCCAGTTGTCAGTTTCAGCTGTCCGCTGTAGTGGTTGGTATATTGGGTCCAGGCCGATGTGTTTGTTGATGGAGTTTGTGGATGAATACCATGCCTCTAGGAATTCCCTGGCTGTCCTCTGTCTGGCTTGCCCTATGATAGTAATGTTGTCCCAGTCGAATTCATGTTGCTTGTTGTCTGCATGTATGGCTACTAAGGATAGCTGGTCGTGGAGTATTGACTCTCCACTCGGCATGAGTAGCCACTCTCAGCCAAATGGCTTGGCAAGCATTTGACACTGAGGCAACTTTCCCAAGGTAGGGCTATAGAATATATAAAATGTGGAAATAAAACTAACCAGGCTAATTTTACTGCAACCCATTATTGCATTTTCTGACATGACATCCGAGATCTAGATAAGATATACAAAGTATCAGACTACAGTAAACACACTCATTCACAATTTAGAGATTTCATTTAGAAAGGAAATTACCCTGAGTGAGGTACCATCACAAATTACCTGCTTTTACACAGCAGCATTTACGACATCCCAAGAAAAGGAGTAAAAATTAAGCAAGGGAACTGTTAAATACATCTGACAGTGGTCGCAATTAAAAGGATTCCCATACAGTGCCAATAAAAATATTTTAAATCTCATTTCCAATCACAGGCTGTGCTACATCAGTTATTTTTAGGTTGAGGCACTCCACAAGGTGCTAAGACTTCAGTCTGTTAAGAAGATGCTTCATATTTAATGTTTTTTGGAAGACTTCTGCAATCAGTTTTGAAGGGTTGCAGAAAAAAACAATTTATTTCATGTATTATAGCAGTTTCTTTAAAAGTGGCAATGGAAAGGTTATTGTGCACATTGGAGATTTTTTTTAACTAAGGCTTCCTCGAAATCACATGACTGGTGACAATTGCTTGCTCTGCTATAGTGGTTGGATGGGCACTGATTGTGTTGGACGGAGAGAGCTTTTGGTAAAGAAAATTCTCTGTTGAGTTCAAGGTGAAACCTTTTTTTGTTCTTCTGTAAGAGTGATTGGAGAAACTTTTCAATATTATACTTCTTCACCAAGCTGTGTCTACAGACCCCAGGGACAACCATACGTGGTTAGTGACTTGACTACAGGTGCCAGAATATCAGAGCAACAGACTTTAAAACATTCTGCACTTTAGCCCTTGCCTTTACAGTAACCCACTGGTGAATGTGATTTTTCAGAAAGCGTGTCTCTGCAGGTAAAGCTAGTTTCTGTTTATTTTCCTGAAAAATGGGGATATTTAGAGGGATAAACACTAAACTTCAATGGCACAGATAATCCGGTGGCCAAATATTCATTGAAATAGTGCAGACTGGCATTGCACATTTGCACCATGCGGAATTCTATATCCAGACTCTGTGGAAATGGCCGGGAAAATTTAAGATTCTGAAGGGCAATTCCTTTGCATCTGGAATCCTTTGAAATAGTTTATTAAAAGCAGAGATTGCGAACAGTCTGCTTCAATTAGTAGTTGCCAGGAGAAGATAGACAATTAAAACACAGTCTAACTTCTGTATAACTGTTAAGCTGAATCTACAACTCACCATACCTCCATTCCACCTACACCTCCCTTACACCACCTGGTCTCCTGATAAATACCACTCCCAGCCAGATCCAACTCTCAAATCAACACAATTCTGCCCTTTGCTGCTGCCAGCCTGATCATACCCAGACCAACACCCAGTCTGTCAAACCCTTCCGCCTCTCACCTTCCTTTTACCCTCCATCTGGACCTGACACCACAACCCCCAACCCCACAAAAACCAGCCCAAAGTCTCTGCCCACTGTTAAACCTGTTGCTCCACCCTTCTGTCCCTGATATCCCCCCAGTAGCATCCCCCATTGCCTCACCTGAAATATCCACCAACCCCTATACTCTGACATCAGAAGCACTTAATCACTTGATTGGCACCTTACCAAATTAGCTTCCTACTACCTGGTAATTTAACCTCACAGCAACTGTCAAAGTGTACAGCTGTGCTGCTGGGCATTTAAACCTGATATGGGAGACTTATTGCTGTAAAATTCTCACTAGGAGACAACTGTTTAATTTCAGGTACTGTACATTCCACATTTCTGAAGGAGCCATGATTGGAATTCCCAAGTAGAAATGCGGAGCTCAGTATTTAGAAAATGTATATTATGCACATGTTAACTAATTATTGCATCTTCATTGACAAAAATTTGTTTTCATATTAAACCAATAATTGCTATAATTAAGAAACCTGCTTGATCAATTTTTTTATTGGAAACAACATATAGATATTGTTAAAAATCACACAACACCAGGTTATAGTCCAACAGGTTTATTTGGAAGCACTAGCTTTCGGAGCGCTGCTCCTTCATCAGGCTCCTTCATCTGCGCTCTGAAAGCTAGCGCTTCCAAATAAACCTGTTGGACTATAACCTGGTGTTGTGTGATTTTTAACTTTGTACACCCAAGTCCAACACCGGCATCTCCAAATCATGATATAGATATGTATTTAATTGGCCATCTTGAAAACTTGGAAAAATGCTTTTATCTTATGTTGTGACTCATGGAATTGGCTGTAGTATAACAGTATACTTCTCTAGCCTCAGTTATAACAAGCCCTAGATTTAGGGTGTACTCTTGTTTCAAACATGCTGACTTTCAAATGAGACACTAAACTAAGGCACCATCTACTGTCTCAGGTGGACTCCCAGCAACGTTAACAAACAGCAACACAAT
The DNA here is from genome assembly GCF_004010195.1 of Chiloscyllium plagiosum. Lineage (NCBI taxonomy): Eukaryota > Metazoa > Chordata > Chondrichthyes > Orectolobiformes > Hemiscylliidae > Chiloscyllium > Chiloscyllium plagiosum. Next base: position 9,714 of record NW_025207429.1, on the reverse strand, counting down.
TTTAGGAAACCCTTGCTATACTGACACACTCCCGGGGCCTGAGTGTTCAGGACTCTCATGGATCAATGACAAAAGTTTGGTGGCTTCTGTTCAACATTTGTACATAAAGATTGGCCATTTGAGTATAGGAGTGGATAATTGACAACATTCATAGAATTACATTACAGGTGGAGTCAGTGCTTCCAAAACAGGATTTAAATTAAAAAACTTTAGAGCCTTTAACATAGCAAACACTTTGTAGGCACTTCACAGGAATATAATCATACAAAATTTAATACCGAACAAGTATGTAGTTTTGTAACAGATAATTAATTAAAAGATTCAAAAGGGTAAATTTCACAAACCATCTTACAATAGATTTTTGGAGGAAATTCCAAAGCTCACAGAAACAGTGAAAAGCTCCAGTAATCTATGGAGGAAGAACAGACATTAATACTACTGGAGTCTGTGCCTATCTCACTCCCACCCACCACCACCCGCTCTGCTAATTTGTTCAATTAGCCATGGTCCTCAGGTTGGAATTCACTGAAAAATGTTGCCTGCTCTGTCAACAGATTAACTAACAATAAACTACATTTTGCAGACACGCTGCTTAAAGTACTATCTGTGGCAGACAAAGGAACGCCCATGTCAAACACAGGGTGATGGGGGCAGGGTAGCTTTCTTTACAGCTCTCTGCATAAGTCAGTGGCTGTGGGATTCACATACATATGGCAAGGTCAGCACTAAACTTCGCACCTCAAGCTGTGGCGTCTAACACCACTGACCCTCTCTTTCAACATAAATCTTCCAGAGAAACCAGCGGATTATCTGGTTTAAGAGCATTATCCATGTCGTGTGAGGTGACTGTGCCAGCTGTAGTGGAACTTGACGGCTGTAAATACAGAGCTGAAAATATGTTGCCGGAAAAGCGCAGCAGGTCAGGCAGCATCCAAGGAACAGGAGAATCGACGTTTCGGGCATAAGCCCTTCTTCAGGATTCCTGAAGAAGG
>NW_025207429.1:3135-7122 GCF_004010195.1 Chiloscyllium plagiosum | reverse complement strand
TGAACCTGGTGTTTGTGTGAACCCACTGTCTGTGTGAACCCACTGTCCGTGTGAACCCACTGACTGTGTGAACCTGCTGTCTGTGTGAACCTGCTGTCTGTGTGAGCCCACTGTCTGTGAATCCACTGTCTGTGTGAACCCACTGTCTGTGTGAACCCACTGTCATTGTGAACCCCCTGTCTGTGTGAACCCACTGTCCGTGTGAACCCACTGTTTGTGTGAACCCACTGTCTGTGTGAACCTGCTGTCTGTGTGAACCCACTGTCTGTATGAACCTGCTGTTTTTGTCAACCCACTGTCTGTGTGAACCCACTGTCTGTGTGAACCCGCTGTCTGTGTGAACCCTTGTCTGTGTGAACCTGCTGTTTGTGTGAACCTGCTGTCTGTGTGAACCTGCTGTTTGTGTGAACCCACTGTCTGTGTGAACCTGCTGTTTGTGTGAACCCACTGTCTGTGTGAACCTGCTGTTTGTGTGAACCTGCTGTTTGTGTGAACCCACTATCTGTGTGAACCTGCTGTTTGTGTGAACCCACTGTCTGTGTGAACCTGCTGTTTGTGTGAACCCACTGTCTGTGTGAACCTGCTGTTTGTGTGAACCCACTACCTGTGTGAACCCACTGTCTGTGTGAACCAACTGTCCTTGTGAACCCACTGTCTGTGTGAACCTGCTGTCTGTGTGAACCCACTGTCTGTGTGAACCCACTGTCTGTGTATACCTGCTGTTCGTGTGAACCCACTGTCTGTGTGAACCCACTGTCTGTGTGAACCCACTGTCTGTGTGAACCTGCTGTCTGTGTGAACCCACTGTCTGTGTGAACCCAATGTCTGTGTGAACCTGCTGTCTGTGTGAATCTGCTGTTTGTGTGAACTTACTGTCTGTGTGAACCCGCTGTCTGTCTGAACCTGCTGTCTGTGTGAACCTGCTGTCTGTGTGAACCTGATGTTTGTGTGAACCGGCTGTCTGTGTGAACCCACTGTCTGTGTGAACCTGCTGTCTGTGTGAACCCACTGTCTGTGTGAATCTGCTCTCTGTGTGAACCCACTGTCTGTGTGAACCTGCTGTTTGTGTGAACCCACAGTCTGTGTGAACCCGCTGTCTGTGTGAACCTGCTGTCTGTGTGAACCCACTGTCTGTGTGAACCCACTGTCTGTGTGAACCTGCTGTCTGTGTGAACCCACTGTCTGTGTGAACCTGCTGTTTGTGTGAACCCACAGTCTGTGTGAACCCGCTGTTTGTGTGAACCCACTGTCTGTGTGAACCAGCTGTCTGTGTGAACCTGCTGTCTGTATGAACCTGCTGTCTGTGTGAACCCGCTGTCTGTGTGAACCTGCTTTTTGTGTGAACCTGCTGTCTGTGTGAACCTGCTGTCTGTGTGAACCCACTGTCTGTGTTAACCTGCTGTTTGTATGAACCCACTGTCTGAGTGAACCCACTGCTGTTTGTGTGAACCCACTATCTGTGTGAACCCACTGTCTGTGTGAACCAACTGTCCTTGTGAACCCATTGTCTGTGTGAACCTGCTGTCTGTGTGAACCCACTGTCTGTGTGAACCCACTGTCTGTGTATACCTGCTGGTCGTGTGAACCCACTGTCTGTGTGAACCCACTGTCTGTGTGAACCTGCTGTCTGTGTGGACCCACTGTGTGTGTGAACCCAATGTCTGTGTGAACCTGCTGTCTGTGTGAATCTGCTGTTTGTGTGAACTCACTGTCTGTGTGAACCCGCTGTCTGTCTGAACCTGCTGTCTGTGTGAACCTGCTGTCTGTGTGAACCTGATGTTTGTGTGAACCTGCTGTCTGTGTGAACCCACTGTCTGTGTGAACCTGCTGTCTTTGTGAACCCACTGTCTGTGTGAATCTGCTGTCTGTGTGAACCCACTGTCTTGTGAACCTGCTGTTTGTGTGAACCCACAGTCTGTGTGAACCCGCTGTCTGTGTGAACCTGCTGTCTGTGTGAACCCACTGTCTGTGTGAACCTGCTGTTTGTGTGAACCTGCTGTCTGTGTGAACCCGCTGTCTGTGTTAACCTGCTGTCTGTGTCAACCCACTGTCTGTGTGAACCCTCTGTCTGTGTGAATCTGCTGTCTCTGTGAACCCACTGTCTGTATGAACCTGCTTTTTGTGTGAACCTGCTGTCTGTGTGAACCCGCTGTCTGTGTTAACCTGCTGTCTGTGTCAACCCACTGTCTGTGTGAACCCTCTGTCTGTGTGAATCTGCTGTCTCTGTGAACCCACTGTCTGTATGAACCTGCTTTTTGTGTGAACCCACTGTCTGTGTGAACCTGCTGTTTGTGTGAACCCACAGTCTGTGTAAACCCGCTGTTTGTGTGAACCCACTGTCTGTGTGAACCAGCTGTTTGTGTGAACCTGCTGTCTGTGTGAACCTGCTGTCGGTGTGAACCCGCTGTCTGTGTTAACCTGCTGTCTGTGTCAACCCACTGTCTGTGTGAACCCTCTGTCTGTGTGAATCTGCTGTCTCTGTGAACCCACTGTCTGTATGAACCTGCTTTTTGTGTGAACCTGCTGTCTGTGTGAACCTGCTGTCTGTGTGAACCCACTGTCTGTGTGAACCTGCTGTTTGTATGAACCCACTGTCTGAGTGAACCCACTGTCTGTGTGAACCTGCTCTCTGTGTGAACCTGCTGTTTGTGTGAACCCACTGTCAGTGTGAACCTGCTGTTTGTGTGAACCCACTGTCTGTGTGAACCCGCTGTCTATGTGAACCTGCTGTCTGTGTGAACCCACTGTCTGTGTGAACCCACTGTCTGTGTGAACCTGCTGTCTGTGTGAACCTGCTGTTTGTGTGAACCCACTGTCTATGTGAACCCACTGTCTGTGTGAACCCACTTTCCGTGTGAACCCACTGTCTGTGTGAACCTGCTGTCTGTGTGAACCTGCTGTCTGTGTGAACCCACTGTCTGTGTGAACCCGCTCTCTGTGTGAAACCACTGTCTGTGTGAACCTGCTGTCTGTGTGAACCCACTGTCTGTGTGAACCCGCTGTCCGTGTGAACCTGTTGTCTGTGTGAACCTGCTGTCTGTGTGAGCCCACTGTCTGTGAACCCGCTGTCTGTGTGAACCTGCTGTCTGTGTGAACCCACTGTCTGTGTGAACCTGCTGTTTGTGTGAACCCGCTGTCTGTGTTAACGCACTGTCTGTGTGAACCCACTGTCTGTGTTAACCCACTGTCTGTGTGAACCCACTGTCTGTGTGAACCCACTGTCTGTGTTTACCTGCTGTCTGTGTGAACCCACTGTCTGTGTGAACTCACTGTCTGTGTGAACCCACTGTCTGTGTCAACCTGCTGTCTGTGTGAACCTACGGTCCGTGTCAACCCACTGTCTGTGTGAACCTGCTGTCTGTGTGAACCCACTGTCCGTGTCAACCTCCTGTCTTTGTGAACCTGATGTCTGTGTGAACCCACTGTCTGTGTGAACCTGCTGTCTGTGTGATCCCACTGTCCGTGTGAACCCACTGTCTGTGTGAACCTGTTGTCTGTGTGAACCCACTGTCTGTGTGCACCCACTGTCTGTGTGAACCCACTGTCTGTGTGAACCCACTCTCTGTGTTAACCCACTGTCTGTGTGAACCTACTGTCTGTGTGAACCCGCTGTCTGTGTGAACCTGCTGTCTGTGTGAATCCACTGTCTGTGTGAAACTGCTGTCTGTGTGAACCCACTGTCCGTGTGAACCCGCTGCCTGTGTGAACCTGCTGTCTGTGTGAACCCACTGTCTGTGTGAACCTGCTGTTTGTGTGAACCCACTGTCTGTGTGAACCTGCTGTCTGTGTGAACCTGCTGTCTGTGTGAACCCACTGTCTGTGTGAACCCGCTGTCTGTGTGAACCTGCTGTCTGTGTGAACCTGCTGTCTGTGTGAACCCACTGTCTGTGTGAACCTGCTGTTTGTGTGAACCCCCTGTTTGTGGGAACCTGCTGTTTTTGGGAACCCACTGTCTGTGTGAACCTGCTGTTTGTGTGAACCCACTGT
>NW_025207429.1:0-1833 GCF_004010195.1 Chiloscyllium plagiosum | reverse complement strand
CCACTGTCTGTGTGAACCTGCTGTCTGTGTGAACCCGCTGTCTGTGTGATCCCGCTGTCTTTAAGCTGTGCCTGGCTTCAAGGCAAACCATTCCTGACAACTGTGGAAGATCAGCATCATATGAGTGAACTGGTGCACCGTGAGAACCCAGTTCGAAACCTGTTTATCTGACAAAGTTCCAAATATTGACCCAGGATGTGACAGAGAACTTCCTGACTCATGATTGAAATAGTGGCAGTGGGATCCTTCCATAGAGTCAGGGAGCTGTACAGATGGGAAACAGACCCTTCGGTCTGACACATCCATGCCAGCCAGATATCCTAAATTAATCTAATCCCATTTGCCAGCATTTGGCCCATATCCCTCTAAACCCATCCCGTTCATATCCCCATCTGGATGCCTTTTAAATGTTGTAACTGTACCAGCTCCATCACTTCCTCAAGCAGCTCATTCTGTATATGCACCACTCTCTGTGTGAAATAATTGCCCCTTAGCTCCCTTTTAAATCTTTCCCCTCACACCTTAAGTCAATGCTGTCCATTTTGTGGACTCCTCCACCAGTTGAAAGTGCTGCTGGGGGCGCAGTTTAACATCTCATTTGAAAGACAGTAACTTCAACACTGCTGCTGTCCCTCAGTATTGCACTGACTCACAGTCAACAGGGGCTGCAGTTATTTGGGAGATTTTATCAACATGTTACAATGGTTATTGCCTTTTTTTATGCAAACTGAAATTGCTACAGAAACTCAAAAGCATAATGTGGAGAGAGAAACAAAGTTAAGGTGTCAAGTCCAAAATGACCCTCCTTTGGGACACTTGGATGGGATATTGAAGAAGAATCATACTAGACTCAAAACCATGATGTGGAGGTGCCGGGGTTGGACACCAGGTTATAGACCAACAGGTTTATTTGAAATCACAAGCTTTCAGAGCACTGCTCCTTCATCAGGTGACAGATATGGTCACTGGAACCAAATTAAATGATCACTTATAAGTAGCTCGACTGTTTAAAGGTTGGTTATGTTTTAGATTTCATAAATATGGACAGGGAGCATTAGAGTAAAGCAGTCCTGATTGATTTGTACAACAACTCACATTATATAGCAGCATTAATACTGTAAAACATCTGAAGGCACTTCGCAGCAGCATCCTGTCACTTGAGAAAATGTAGCGCAGGTGAATTAAAGCCAGGGAAGTCCTGTTCAAGGTGCACTTCACCTGACAAAGGAGCAGATTCGAAACATCGCCTCTGTTTCTGTCTCGCCAGATGCTGCCAGACCTTCAGATCTCCAGCATTTACAATAGTTAGCTTTTATGGTCTCAGTATCTCACAGTAATGGCGTGAGAAATTCAACTACAATTTCCCTCCTGATCACATCATGTGGGGCTGCTGATTCAATGTTGTGCAAGGGTAGCTTTTGGTTCAACTGTGATGCCCCACACAGTGGAATAGGCAGCTAACTCTCAATGTCTGAGCTCACTATTTTCTCTCATCATTCACAAGACGTTAGTGACACCAATGTTTGTTGCTCATCCCTGATTGCCCTTGAATCACGTGTCTTGCTTGGTCTTTACAGAGAGTTAAGAGTTACCCTGTGAGTCTGGACTCACATGTAAGGCAGACCAGGTAAGGATGGCAAACTAGATGGGGATTTTATCAGACAGTCCAGTAGTTACATGTTCACTGTTGCTGGTGCTAATATTTTAGTCCAGATTTCTTTATTTAAATTTCTCAGTTCCTCAGCTGGATCTGAACTGCTGGCCCCAAAATATCTGGTGCAGAACTCTGGTTTACAGGTTTATTAACATAACAACTATGTTACCTTGCTGTTA
>NW_025207428.1:10992-13000 GCF_004010195.1 Chiloscyllium plagiosum | reverse complement strand
AAGAGGTTACAGTAAAACAGTTAACATTTACAGCTGTACACAACAGCAATTTTACAAGGGAGAGGAGCAGCAAAGCCTCAAACCCTACCGTTCAACCAGTTTACAGGGAATAGAGGACAAACCACAAATCCCAGTTTCAAATATAAAAAGACAGCAACAATAACATTTATACAAGAGACAATCCTGTTACATTAAAAAGTGCAGACAATACAGACCCAGCAAGCCCCCGTCCCTCCCACCTTCCAACCACTCTCAGGCAGCCCGCCCCTACGCACCTTCCGGCTGTCGGTCCACCCATGCCCCATCCAGTTCTCGGTCCTCCCTGACACACCTTTCGACCACCTCTAGGACAGCCCGCCCCAGTACCCACCCAGAGTGACAGCTCCAAGGACAGCTACCCGCCTTCTGGCTCTCAGTCTGCCCCTATGTACCATTGGGCTCTCACCCACCCCGATGCACCATCCAGCCAGTGGGCTAACCTGGCACCTTCCGGCCACCTCTAGGATAGCCCATTCCCTTCCCCAGGAACGACAACGTGCAGGGTAGCCCACAAGCCTTCCAGATCTCAGCTTGCCCGACACTTCTTCTGGCTCTCGGCTGCTCTGACACACCTTTTGACCACCTCTAGGACAGCCTGTCCCCATCACCCCTTCTTGGTACGACAGTGCTCAGAACGGCCTACCCACCATCTCAGGGAGACTGGCATCAGGGTGGCCTACCCCCCCCCTCTCCGGTTTTCAGGATAGCCTACCAATCTTCAGGTTCACAGGATGGCCTACCCACCCTCCAGCACTCAGGGGGACAGCTTTCAGGACGACCCATGAGCATCCCAGCTCACAGTAAGGCCTGCCAGGCCCCAGGACACGAGACAGTGCAGGTGATAGACCCAACAAACAACACAATACAGTTAATTACCAAAAAACAGTGTACCAGAAAGGACTCAGTCCAAATATATAGAGTCTTCAAAATATAGAGTCCACTCCCAGGACTGGAGTCCACTCCAGTATACAAGGTGCATTGTCCAAAATGGAGTCCACTCAAACTGCAAAGTCCACCACCAAGGGCAGAGTCCACTCCTGAAGGCAGCAAATGCACACCCCACAACACGCAGGTGTTCAGTCTCCATGGAGTCTCCTGAAGAAGGGCTTATGCCCGAAACGTCGATTCTCCTGTTCCTTGGATGCTGCCTGACCTGCTGCGCTTTTCCAGCAACACATTTTCAGCTCTGATCTCCAGCATCTGCAGTCCTCACTTTCTCCTCCAGCCTTGGAAAACTAGGCCCACTCACAGGAACATAGCACATTGTACAGGTGCAGTTAACTCACAGGGGATTTGGTCCACTCCTGACGGAAAGGTCTTCTCCCAAACACCAGGATACAGCAAGTGCTCCCCTCCCAGCACAAGCGCACACACGTGTTCTATCTTCAGAGGTCCAGTCCCAGGGCTAGGCCTCCCCACAGGAACAGCTCCTCTGGTAAAATGTATGTCTTCCACAAGGGCTCAGTCCAAACACCAAAAACAGTGAGAATACATATAGAAAACTAGAGTCCAAGGGCTAAGCCCTACCACAAAATTAACATTATCCTTTTCTCAACAAAAGTACAAAGAGAAAAGGGTAACGCACAGGCTGTAACCAGCCAGTTTTTTTTTTTCTTTTTTCACTCCTGTTTATATTTTTTTTTTCCCCTATTTTTTTTTCCCTTTAACCCCCACACTACCACCTAACTGCGGTAGTGCTTATTTTTTTTTCCCCAGCACCCATGGTGTGTGTGTGCAGGTGTGAGACACAGTGGAAGACACAAAGTGCACAAATCTTTATTCAATTTCCACCACCAGGAAGATTGGAAAACACCCGGGTGGCCAGTGACAAGCACTGCCCTTCACATCAAGGGACAGTGCTGTGTGATCAAAACAGTGAAGGGGAGGGTAGGGACTAAATCAAAATAGAATTGGAGGGAGAAATGATGCACTCCACTTCCTGCGGCGCCCACCTCTAATGTCCCATTTA
>NW_025207428.1:0-501 GCF_004010195.1 Chiloscyllium plagiosum | reverse complement strand
TGTGTGGGGGGGCTGTGTGGTGGGATCTGTGTGGGGGGGTCTGTGTGTGGTGGTAGGGGTTGTGTGTGTTAGAGGCTCTGCGAGTGTGGGGTTTTCTGTGCGTTTGTGTGTGCATATGTGGTTATATCTGTGTGGGGGTCAGGTGGGTCAGGGGGTCAGAGTATGTGTCAAGTGGTGGCTTAATATGGGGGCTGTGTATGTAGGCGGGGTGACTGTGTTTGGGTGGTTGATGATGGCATCATTGTTTGAGAGGTAACACGAATGGTCACAATTAGTTTAAATATGAACAATTCCAACATAGACTCCAGAAGATATCGACCTAGTCGTCTCCTGGCATTTTCTCTTCAGCTAATCACATTCTCACATTTCTTTATTGCCATTCTATGTTTTTAAATTGAAACTCTGACTGTGTAGAAATTACTACTGATGTTTTTTTTGTAATTTAATACAGGGCTATGGATCCTATATGCGTCCAGACTGTGGAGGTAATGATACTGGATT
>NW_025207427.1:11788-13000 GCF_004010195.1 Chiloscyllium plagiosum | reverse complement strand
CAGGTGTTCAGTCTCCATAGAGGCCTGGCCCATTCATAGAGAACCAGGCCCACTCATAGGAACACAGTACATTGTGAAGGTACAGTTAACTCACAGGGCTTTGGTCCACTCCTGAAGGCAGAGTCCACTCCGGAACTCCAGAATGCAGCGAATGCTCACCTCCCAGCACAGACCCAAGTGTTCAGTCTTTACAGAGGTCTAGTCACCCACAAAGGGCCAGGCCTACCCATACAGGAACAGCTCATCTGGAAAGGTGCATTTTCTCACAGGGGCTCAGTCCAAACACCAACAAACAGTGAAAACACATGCAAAGAAAAAAGAAAACCAGAGTGTAAGAGCTGAGCCCTGCCACAAAATCAACATTGTCCTTTTCTCAAAGTAAAGGAGAAAAGAGTAACACACAGGCTAAAACCAGCCAGTGAAACAACAGTTCCCGAATGAGAACTGAACTACACTCGAAACACATTGACTGTGTAAATCAAGCAGTTTAAAAATCAGTACCCAATAAAAAGGAATACCAGTTAACAAAATGGCTATATGGTTCAGCCAGTTTAGGAATCAGGTTCCCCCAAAAACACAGAAACCAACAGCATCAGTACACATCGGATATGAGCAACTAGCTCAGAGTCTGTCCCCTCCCTTACACAAAATGGAGAATCCTTGACACTTTTGCAGCTCACTCAGAGCCAGCTCTCAGAGTTAACAGAACCTCTGGCATTCCTGCTCTTTTTCTTTCTTTATTTATTTGATTAAAAAATTGAGTTTACAAACAATTAACATTTACAGCTGCATGGACACCCCTGTCCTGACCTGTCAGCTAGGGCTCACTGATTGGACAAGGTTAACAGCTCCAATCGAGGAGCTCATATTCTCTGAGATCCATCTGGCTGACCTCGTTACAATCACAACAGTCCTATTTGCTTTATTCAAGAGATGCAAAAGATTCACTGCAACCATTTCAAAGAAAAGCAAAGAGAGAATCCTAGCCATGTTTATCCTTCAAATAACATCACTGAATGTAGGTATTCCAGTCAACTTCACATCAAATCCCCAAGATGGGAGCAGAGGAGGACTCATCAGACAGAGTCCCAGACTCAGTGAGGTCTCCCGGCAGCAGCACAGACTCCCAGTCCCAGCACATACACCCAGGCCCACCACAGACTCTCAGCTCCAGCACAGACTCCCAGCCTCAGCGCAGACTCCCAGCCTCAG
>NW_025207427.1:4632-8238 GCF_004010195.1 Chiloscyllium plagiosum | reverse complement strand
AGCCCGGTCTCTCGGTGCAGTGTGACAGTCTGTCAGCCCGGTCTCTCGGTGCAGTGTGACAGTCTGTCAGCCCGGTCTCTCGGTGCAGTGTGACAGTCTGTCAGCCCGGTCTCTCGGTGCAGTGTGACAGTCTGTCAGCCCGGTCTCTCGGTGCAGTGTGACAGTCTGTCAGCCCGGTCTCTCGGTGCAGTGTGACAGTCTGTCAGCCCGGTCTCTCGGTGCAGTGTGACAGTCTGTCAGCCCGGTCTCTCGGTGCAGTGTGACAGTCTGTCAGCCCGGTCTCTCGGTGCAGTGTGACAGTCTGTCAGCCCGGTCTCTCGGTGCAGTGTGACAGTCTGTCAGCCCGGTCTCTCGGTGCAGTGTGACAGTCTGTCAGCCCGGTCTCTCGGTGCAGTGTGACAGTCTGTCAGCCCGGTCTCTCGGTGCAGTGTGACAGTCTGTCAGCCCGGTCTCTCGGTGCAGTGTGACAGTCTGTCAGCCCGGTCTCTCGGTGCAGTGTGACAGTCTGTCAGCCCGGTCTCTCGGTGCAGTGTAACAGTCTCTCAGCCCGGTCACTCGGCCCAGTGTGACAGTCTCTCAGCCCGGTCTCTCGGTGCAGTGTGACAGTCTGTCAGCCCGGTCTCTCGGTGCAGTGTGACAGTCTCTCAGCCCGGTCACTCGGTGCAGTATGACAGTCTCTCAGCCCGATCTCTCGGTGCAGTGTGACAGTCTCTCAGCCCGGTCTCTAAGCCCAGTGTGACAGTCTCTCTGCCCGGACTCTCGGCCCAGTGTGACAGTCTCTCAGCCCGGTCTCTCAGTCCAGTGTGACAGTCTCTCAGCCCGGTCTCTCGGTGCAGTGTGACAGTCTCTCAGCCCGGTCTCTAAGCCCAGTGTGACAGTCTCTCTGCCCGGTCTCTCGGTGCAGTGTGACAGTCTCTCAGCCCGGTCTCTAAGCCCAGTGTGACAGTCTATCTGCCCGGTCTCTTGGTGCAGTGTGACAGTCTCTCAGCCCGATCTCTCAGTCCAGTGTGACAGTCTATCTGCCCGGTCTCTCGGTGCAGTGTGACAGTCTCTCAGCCCGGTCTCTCGGTGCAGTGTGACAGTCTCTCAGTCCGATCTCTCGGTGCAGTCTGACAGTCTCTCAGCCCGGCCTCTCGGTGCAGTGTGACAGTCTCTCAGCCCGGTCTCTCGGTGCAGTGTGACAGTCTCTCAGCCCGGTCTCTAAGCCCAGTGTGACAGTCTCTCAGCCCGGACTCTCGGTGCAGTCTGACAGTCTCTCAGCCCGGTCTCTCGGTGCAGTGTGACAGTCTCTCAGCCCGGTCTCTCGGTGCAGTGTGACAGTCTATCTGCCCGGTCTCTTGGTGCAGTGTGACAGTCTCTCAGCCCGGACTCTCGGTGCAGTCTGACAGTCTCTCAGCCCGGTCTCTCGGTGCAGTGTGACAGTCTCTCAGCCCGGTCTCTCGGTGCAGTGTGACAGTCTCTCAGACCGATCTGTCGGTGCAGTGTGACAGTCTCTCAGACCGATCTGTCGGTGCAGTGTGACAGTCTCTCAGACCGATCTGTCGGTGCAGTGTGACAGTCTCTCAGACCGATCTGTCGGTGCAGTGTGACAGTCTCTCAGACCGATCTGTCGGTGCAGTGTGACAGTCTCTCAGACCGATCTGTCGGTGCAGTGTGACAGTCTCTCAGACCGATCTGTCGGTGCAGTGTGACAGTCTCTCAGACCGATCTGTCGGTGCAGTGTGACAGTCTCTCAGACCGATCTGTCGGTGCAGTGTGACAGTCTCTCAGACCGATCTGTCGGTGCAGTGTGACAGTCTCTCAGACCGATCTGTCGGTGCAGTGTGACAGTCTCTCAGACCGATCTGTCGGTGCAGTGTGACAGTCTCTCAGACCGATCTGTCGGTGCAGTGTGACAGTCTCTCAGACCGATCTGTCGGTGCAGTGTGACAGTCTCTCAGACCGATCTGTCGGTGCAGTGTGACAGTCTCTCAGACCGATCTGTCGGTGCAGTGTGACAGTCTCTCAGACCGATCTGTCGGTGCAGTGTGACAGTCTCTCAGACCGATCTGTCGGTGCAGTGTGACAGTCTCTCAGCCCGGTCTCTCGGTGCAGTGTGACAGTCTCTCTGCCCGGTCTCTCGGTGCTGTGTGACAGTCTCTCAGCCCGGTCTCTCAGTCCAGTGTGACAGTCTGTCAGCCCGGTCTCTCGGTGCAGTGTGACAGTCTCTCTGCCCGGTCTCTCGGTGCAGTGTGACAGTCTCTCTGCCCGGTCTCTCGGTGCAGTGTGACAGTCTCTCTGCCCGGTCTCTCGGTGCAGTGTGACAGTCTCTCTGCCCGGTCTCTCGGTGCAGTGTGACAGTCTCTCTGCCCGGTCTCTCGGTGCAGTGTGACAGTCTCTCAGACCGATCTCTCGGTGCAGTGTGACAGTCTCTCTGCCCGGTCTCTCGGTGCAGTGTGACAGTCTCTCAGACCGATCTGTCGGTGCAGTGTGACAGTCTCTCAGCCCGGTCTCTCGGCCCAGTGTGACAGTCTGTCAGCCCAGTCTCTCGGTGCAGTGTGACAGTCTCTCAGCCCGGTCTCTCGGTGCAGTGTGACAGTCTCTCTGCCCGGTCTCTCGGTGCAGCGTGACAGTCTCTCAGCCCGATCTCTCGGTGCTGTGTGACAGCCTCTCAGCCCGATCTTTCGGTGCAGTGTGATAGTCTCTCAGCCCGGTCTCTCTGTCCAGTGTGACAGTCTCTCAGCCCGTTCTCTCAGCCCAGTGTGACAGTCTCTCAGCCCGGTCACTCGGTGCAGCGTGACAGTCTCTCAGCCCGGTCTCTCAGTGCAGTGTGACAGTCTCTCAGCCCGGTCTCTCTGTGCAGTGTGACAGTCTCTCAGCCCGGTCTTTTGGTGCAGTGTGACAGTCTCTCAGCCCGATCTCTCGGTGCAGTGTGACAGTCTCTCAGCCCGATCTCTCGGCCCAGTGTGACAGTCTCTCTGCCCGGTCACTCGGCCCAGTGTGACAGTCTCTCAGCCCGGTCTCTCAGTGCGGTGTGACAGTCTCTCAGCCCGGTCTCTTGGTGCAGTGTGACAGTCTCTCAATCCAGTCTCTCGGTGCAGTGTGACAGTCTCTTTGCCCAGTCTCGCAGTGCAGTGTGACAGTCTCTCAGCCCGGTCTCTCGGTGCAGTGTGACAGTCTCTTTGTCCAGTCTCGCAGTGCAGTGTGACAGTCTCTCAATCCGGTCTCTCGGTGCAGTGTGACAGTCTCTTTGCCCGGTCTCTTGGTGCAGTGTGACAGTCTCTCAATCCAGTCTCTCGGTGCAGTGTGACAGTCTCTTTGCCCAGTCTCGCAGTGCAGTGTGACAGTCTCTCAGCCCGGTCTCTTGGTGCACTGTGACAGTCTCTTTGTCCAGTCTCGCAGTGCAGTGTGACAGTCTCTCAGCCCGATCTCTCGGTGCAGTGTGACAGTCTCTCAGCCCGGTCTCTCGGTCCAGATTGACAGACTCTCAGCGAAAGTGTCTCGGTGCTGTGTGACAGTCTCTCTGCCCGATTTCTTGGTGCAGTGTGACAGTCTCTCAATCCAGTCTCTCGGTGCAGTGTGACAGTCTCTTTGCCCAGTCTCGCAGTGCAGTGTGACAGTCTCTCA
>NW_025207427.1:0-975 GCF_004010195.1 Chiloscyllium plagiosum | reverse complement strand
GGTGCAGTGTGACAGTCTCTCTGCCCGGTCTTTCGGTGCAGTGTGACAGTCTCTCTGCCCGGTCTCTCAGTCGAGTGTGGCAGTCTCTCAGCCCGGTCTCTCAGTCCAGTGTGACAGTCTCTCAGCCCCGTCTCTCAGTGCAATGTCGCTGTCTCTCAGCCCAATCTCTGAGTGCAGCGTGGAGGTCTGTTGGCATGCGAGTGGATCTTGCCCAGGTATGTTCTGGAGGCTGCAGGAGATATCACAGAGGTGCCAGTGTAAGTGGCAGCAGTTGCAATGGCTTCGCGGTTCAATGCAGGAAGAGAGATTAATGAGGGAGGTCACTGGTATCCATGGCAGCAGCGAGAACAGGCAGCTGCGGTCTCCCAGAGAGTGAGCTAAGCAAAGGACTCATCGTGTCTGTGGAACTTCTAACTTTATTCTTTTACTTTTCCCATTGATGGGATGTGGGCATCGCTGGCCAGGCCAGCATTTATTGCCCAATCCCTCATTAGCCAGAGGGCAGTTAAGAGTCAGCCACATTGCTGTGGGTCCGGAGTCACATGTAGGCCAGGCCAGGTAAGGATGGCAGTTTCCTTCCCTAAAGGGCATTAGTGACCTGGATGGAGTTTCCCAACAATTGATTCATGATCGTCATTAGACCCCTGATTCCAGAACTGTATTTTGTTGAATTCACCTGCTGTGGTAGGAACAAACCCGGGTCCTCAGAACATTATCTGGGTGTCTGGGTTAACAGCCCAGCAAGAATGCCACTACTGCCATCACCTCCCCTTTATAGTAAGAAGGACTTTGATGTTCATCATTTCCTTATTTCTTTATTTTCCTGCTTATTCAGTGAAAGTAATACTTTGTTTCTTTTATTACTCTATACCTGAATACTGGGGTACCTTTGCACCTATGATGGTGTTGTGTGCATCAACTTTCAA
The DNA here is from genome assembly GCF_004010195.1 of Chiloscyllium plagiosum. Lineage (NCBI taxonomy): Eukaryota > Metazoa > Chordata > Chondrichthyes > Orectolobiformes > Hemiscylliidae > Chiloscyllium > Chiloscyllium plagiosum. The sequence goes on along the minus strand of NW_025207427.1, from coordinate 49 downwards.
CACTTTTCTTTGTACTCCTGTACCTGAGTACACGTGACAGAAAAATCTG
>NW_025207426.1:11996-13000 GCF_004010195.1 Chiloscyllium plagiosum | reverse complement strand
TGCACATCAACCAATTTAATCTCGAGCGTATGATGATAGTGAGAAGGATTCTGTGGGACAGCAGGTAATGCCACATGTACAGATATGCATTAATCTGGATAGTCATCATGAAATTGTTAAGCGAAGATCACATTTGACCAATTTACTTTTCTTTGCCAGAAGTAAACCAAGATTGTCGATGAAGCAAAATCATTTGTTATTATCTTCATGAAGTTTACCATGAATCTCGATTGGATGCCCAATGACACGTAACTAAATACAAGACGAGCACATGGGATCCAAGAATACGACCCAGCATGTAACATTGGCTGAAAGGCAGGAAGCAGAGGGTGGTGTTCAAGGGTTGCTTCTGTGATTAAAAGTTGCGTTTAAATTTGTATATCCACTGATATGTGCAGGTCGACATGATCATTAAGAAGGTACTTGGAATACTTTTGTCCAAAACAAAATACATTCATTCGGCCTTACCCATTAATTAGGCTAGTATCTATTGCCCATCCATAACTGCCGAGACAAAGTTATTAATCACTGGTCCTGTGTGAAAACCCTAACACCCTTTTGTGTTCAATTCGGGAGGTCATGTTGCGGCTGTACAGGACATTGTTTAAGCCACTGTTGGAATATTGTGTGCAATTCTGGTCTCCTTCCTATTGGAAATATGTTGTGAAACCTGAAAGTGTTCAGAAAAGACTTACAAGGATTTTGCCAGGGTTGGAGGATTTGAGCTATAGGGCGAGGCTGAATAAGCTCGAACTGTTTTCCCTGGAATGGCAGAGGTTGAGGGGTGACCTTATAGAGGTTTACAAAATTATGAGGGGCATGGAGAGGGTAAATAGGCAAAGTCTTTTTCCTCGGGTCGGGGAACCCAGAACTAGAGGGCATACGTTTAGGGTGAGAGGGGAAAGATATAAAAGAGACGTATGGGGCAACTTTTTCATGCAGAGGGTGGTACGTGTATGGAATGAGGAAGTGGTGGAGGCTGGTGCAATTGCAACATTTAAGAG
>NW_025207426.1:0-10873 GCF_004010195.1 Chiloscyllium plagiosum | reverse complement strand
AAATGCCGGAGAAAAGATCACAGAAGCGCTTCACAGGAGGCTCCCAAGCACTGAGGATGTCACCTAGACAGGGGACGAAACGTCTGCAACACAAATTCCCAGCTGGGCGAACAGAAACACAACAACTTTAAGGACAGACAGTCATAGCCTGAGATGTTTCAGAGCAGAATCACAATGAGCAGTATCGACTTCAAGCACAAGATAAAGTTTCTGAGGGTAGCAGCTCTTCAGCCAGTAGTGTCATCACATGTGATGCCCATGAATGGTACTACAGAGCAGCCTAGGCAGAGGATCAGCAAAGAAGTCTGGGACTGGCCTGCCCATATAAATGAAGGAGGAAGTTGATTTGAAGGTAAAAGGGTGGTTTTGTCCCACACCTCTCCAACCTGCTATTGGTTTTCTCTGTCAAGCACAGTGTGTCTGGCATAGTGAGACTGCCAGGATATTCCTGTCATTAGGCCTAAGTGACATGACATGGCATTTAAGGGCCTCAATTGGCCTTAAGGCAAGCTCTCTGATTAATGAGAGAGGTGAAAAGGACCAAGTTATTCACACTATATCTTCACCTAATCACATGGCCCCACTGCCTCTGAACCTGGCTCTAACGGAAACGTTAATTTCCAATCAGGGTGGTCCTTTAATCTATATTGTTATATCGCACCAGAGCATTGATATTGCTTATTGTTGTATTGAGTTCATCCTGATTATAAAATCCTTTATCATAGCTACTGCTATGCTGAATTTTGAAGCCTAATAATTTTAAAACAGTCAACTAAATCTAGTTTTTAAATGCTGGTCTTTTTTTAAACCATCTGGTGGCTCCTTATTTATGTTTAAATTGTTTGATTGTGATTTTCAACGGTAAAGGATTTGAGAATTCTGATGTTGGATTCTACCAAAGAAAGAACAGGGTGATGGGGTAAATCAGAAAGTAGTGGTTGGGTGACTTAGACTTGACTGAACATAGATTATGAGCAAAGGAATGAAATAAGGAAATAATTAATCCTAACAAGTCTAGGATCATGGAACAGAATGAGTTAGAGCAATAATCTGTGCAATGGCAATATTGCTCAACACTTGCAATTTTTAAAAGGAAATCTTTCTGAAGCTTCAAGCAGGAGTCATAACATTTCACACCAAGCCTTGATGCTGCACCCAGACCCGCTTGCAGAGTTGCAAATGTTGCCAACACTGGATGAGCCTTGATTTTAACAATTGGCAAAATGAGGAAGAGTAAGCATGTGGCAGATGGTGAATCTGCAGCTTTGGAGGAACCAGACAGGAAATTTCAGAAGGGTACTCAGACTACTAATGATAAAATAAACAGATGTGAGGGATGAAGAAAGAATTGTGTATCTGTTAACCAGTTTGTTCTTGAGTTCTGTCTTGGTGTTTATGGGAGAGGTTAAAAGAACCTTTATAGCTAAAATGATTTGGAGATGCCGATGTTGGACTGGGGTGTACAAAGTTAAAAATCACACAACACCAGGTTATAGTCCAACAGGTTTAATTGGAAGCACTAGCTTTCAGAGCACTGCTCCTTCATCAGGTGATTGTCCAATTGGTTTGCCTTTGTGGGAATTTTAACCAAATCACAGCTGGATAAATATCCAATACCTTATATCGAGGATTTATACACAGAGCCACCCTTCACAAAGCTGGACATGAGCCATGCGTTCTTGCAACTGCACTTAAATGAGGATTTCCAGAAGTATGCGATAACTATTACCTATAAGGACTTGTATCAATATGCAAGACTGCCATTTGGGATATCATCAGCCTGTGTGATTTTTCAGAAGACGATGGAGAACACTTTACAAGATCAACCCCGGGTTGCCATTTATCTAGATGACGTACTTATAATAGGGAAGACCAATAAGGAGCACTTAGAAAACTTGGAAAACTCCTTAGATGTTTCTCCCAGGCATATGCCTCAGAAAGGAAAAGTGTCTTTTCCAGGCATCCCAGGACCTATTTGGGCTACAGAGTCAACAAGACTGGGTTACACCTGTTGTAAGAAAAAGTGAGGGCAATCAAAGGTGCCCCGGCTCCTTCGTCTGTACCGGTCTTTAAGTCTTTTCTTGGGCTGGTGAATTATTACAGAAAGTTCATACATAACCTGGCTTCCATTCTGGCACACTTGCGCACTCTTTGAAAAAAGGGTCAGCCTTGGAAATATCACAGAGACAAACCATAGCTTTCATCATCCTCTAAGGTGTTGGCACACTGATTCCAAGTGAGATCTGGTATTGACATGTGATGCCTCCCCGTATGACATCAGGGTAGCGTTAAGTGAGGAATGCCCAATACTGTGTGCATCCAAGACTTTAGTTAATACAGAGCGCAAACACACCCAAATAGAGAAGGAAGGTTTGGCAGTCATATTTGGACTCAAAACGTGTGGCGCTGGAGAAGCACAGCAGGTCAGGCAGCTTCTGAGGAGCAGGAGATGTCCAGCGTTTCAGGCATAAACCCTTCTTCAGGAGATAAATAGGGGTTGTGGGGATGGGGCTGGGGGAAGGTAGATGGGAAGGCAAAGATGGATGCAGGCAGGGGATAACAGTGATAGATCGGTGGTGAGGGTGGTGCGGATAGATGGGAAGGAAGATGGACACGTAGGACAGGTCAAGAGAGAGGTGCCAAGTTGGAGGAAGGGATCTGAGATGAGGTGGGGGGGGTGCAGGGAGATTTGGAAACTGGTAAAGTCGTTGTTGATGCCGTGTGGTTGAAGGGTCCCAAGGCGGAAGATGAGGCGTTCTTTCACCAGTTGTCAGGTGGCTTGGATTTGGCGGTGGAGGAGGCCTTGGAACAGCATATCTTGGGGGAATGGGAGGAGGAGTTGAAGTGTCGGCCACAGGGTGGTGGGGTTGTTTGATGCTTGTGTCACTTTCTCCAGCATCTGCAGTCCTTACTTTCTCCTAGTCATATTTGGAATCAGGAAGTCCCACCAACACCATTACAGACATAAGTTTATCATGATAACGGACCAGAAACCCCTGCTAGGTCTACTTAAAGGGGACAAGGCAGTGCCGCCCATAGCTTCAGGCTGAATTCAGCAGTGGGCTCTCACACTAAGTGCATATAATTACAAGTTGGAACACCGTGTGGGAGGCCAAGTGGCAAATGTGAATGCATTGAGCAGCCTCCCACTGGTAGATACACCACTGGTGGTACTACCACTGGAACAGCATGTAGTGGTTTTAAATTTTCTGGACACACTTCCAGTCACAACTAGTGGTGATGAGGAAACCGAAGAACCATCACAACCAGAATTGAATGCTTTTTGAACCCAGAGAGACCAGATCACAGTACAGGATGACTTATTGTTATGGGGAGCAAAAGTGATTGTCCCAAGCAAAGGTCACCATTCCAAAAATGGTCATGCAGGAGTTCGCAAGAAATTATGTCTGAGAGGCTAGGATTGGATGCCAACATAGCTGCATTGTTGGGTAGTGCCCAGAGAGCCAACAATAAGAAATGTTACTGCCAGCAGCTCTCCCACATTCATGGGAATGGCCAGACAAACCCTAGACTCAGTTATACATCGACTATGCAGGTCCTTTCCTGGGTTCAATGTTCTTAGTCATTGTGGATGCCTATTCTAAATGGTTGGATGTGCATAGAGTTCATGCATTAAACACGGGACGACATTAGAAAAACCACAAGCATCTTTTGCAATACATGGACTCCCAGAAGCATTGGTCAAAGATAATGGGTCATCATTTACCAGCAGAGAATTTCAGTATTTCCTAAAGTCAGATGATATTTGTCACATAGGGACAACTGTATGCCATCCATCACCCAATGGTCTCATAGAAAGAGCAATTCAGACTTTGAAGGCAGACTTAAAGAAACAGCCTCCAGCTTCAATAGATTCCAAACTGTCCCAGTTCCCACACGCAACTACAGAGATAGCTCCAGCAGAGTTGCCAATAGGGAGAAGATTCTGCACCATGTTAAAGCCAATCTTCTTGGACACTGTGTGTGTGGTGTGGGGGGGGGGGGGGGGGGAAACATCACCAGGAATGCTGGACACAACACTTCATTCAGTGAGAGAGAGACAGTTTATTTCAGAGGATGAAGTTTGGTGTACAAACCATGTGAATAGCCCTACATGGGTAAGAGGCGTGGTTGATGTGAGATCTGGTCTGGAATAAAGTTTGGGTAGGTGCAATGATCCTGATCAAGCATGTGGACCATAGGAAAGCTGCAAATTTGCAAACTGTGTGGGACCTAAATGTTCTCTGATTCTCGAATGCCTTTCTGACTGTTCTGATACCTGTGGGTTCTCCCTCTCTGTCAAGGGCATTGAACATACTTCGAAATCTAAAGTGGGCTAGGCAAATGTGATCACCTCAATGCTATTACCGCCTGAAAAGGCAAATGAATTTCTTCTGAGACACCCTGGGCGCAAGAGGCGAGCTACTGTGTGTTTAATGCTCCTCATATTAGTGGTAGAGCTGGAGGAACCTGATCCAGTCTGGAATGCCCCAGGTCAGCCAAGCAGACCTCATAGAATAAGAGTTCCCTGCTTGGGCTGTTAATCTGGTCCAATCAGGGAGCCCTGGCTGACAGATATAAACAGGAGCATCAGAGGATCTATTCACTCCAAGAGCTGGCTCTGCGGAAGCTGCATCAATATCACGGACTCTCCACGTGTAAATAAATGGTGACTTCATGACGGGATACTGAACTCTGTGGAGCTATTTCACAATATTGTGGGGGACTGTCTCTGGAATAACTGCACTGGAGGACTTGATGCATATTCAGGACCCCATTTATTCCTGACATTGAGGTCACAAAGCCAACAATAATACTCAGCCCAAAGAATAGATCCAACATTGAGGAATCCCTGAGATAAAGGGAACATCAACTCTCACGAATTGAATGAAATAAACAATAGACAGAAATGAGTACAACTTCAGTAGAGGCTGTAGAATGGGAAACTATGAAGATTACATTCAAAGGGAAGGGAGGGAAACCTATTGGGACTTCCTACAATTGGCACTGGAGTCTTGGAAAGAAGGCATACATAACCCTTCTCCCACCCAACACCGCTCAATCTATTGGACAGCATGTTGAGCACAAACCTTTTTCACTGCCCATTAAATCTGAGCAGTGGTGGGGTGAGGCCCTTAACAGGGCATTAAACTCCCACTAAAAGGCCTCAACTGGGCAATGGCAGATGAGATGTATTCCAAGTTGTTGTTGAAGGCATGGGAGAAGATTTAAAGGGCTCTGGCATTAATTTTGAAATCCTTTCTGACCACAGCCAGAGGACTGGAGGACAGTTAATGCTGTACTTTATTCAAGAAGGGTGGTATGTATAAACCAGAAAACTACATAAAGTAGGGGAGCTATTAGGGAAAAAATTCTGAAGGACAGAATTAATCTCTACTTGAAGAGGCAATGATTAATCAATTATAGTCTACATAGAGTTTGGAAATATGGCAAAAAATTTGGTTGAATTTTTTGAGGAGGTGACTACATATGTAGATGCAAGTAATGCAGTTGATGCAGTATACATGGACTTAATGGTGGGTTTTTCTGACAATTGACAATGAATTCATGGTTATCATTAGATTCTTAATTCCATTTATTTTATTGAATTCAAATTTTACTCTCTGGATTGGCAGGATTTGAACATTGATCCCCAGAAACATTTCCCTCTTTGTAGAGGTGTCAATAAACAGGGTGCAGTGTTTGAAGATAAGGATCAGGAGGTTTAGATGTGATTTGAGTAAGAAAATCTTTTCACCCAGATGATTGGTGGTATCTGGGTCTCTGCTTAAAGGATGGTAGAGGCAGGAGCCCTCAAGACATTTAAGAACTATTGCAAGGCTAGAGGCCGAGTGCGAGGAAATGGAATCTGTAGAGATGAATGATGACTGACATGGACATAATGGGGCAAAAGGCCTACTTCCATGCTGTAAAAGCCCTATGATTCCATGACAGGCAAGCTTGCAGTGAGAATGACACCATTAGCACGGTACCCTACTTTATAGAACACCCATTTGCTCTCCAGCCTACCTGAGACAGATAAATGATTGAGTGATGTTTCTGCTAGGTTGATAATGTCAATCACAAGCCATGCCAGTTCATTATCTTCTTGTTGCAAACATATTTGAAGTTTCACGTGCAACTTTACTACAGATTTGGAATTCTATGCATACCTATGCAGCAGGTGTGCATATTTGTCATAGTCATTGAGATGTACAGCACAGAAACAGACCCTTTGGTCCAACTTGTCCATGCCGACCAGATATTCTAAATTAATCTAGTCCCATTTGTCAGCATTTAGCCAATATCTCTCTAGACCCTTTCTATTCATGTACCGACCCAGATGCCTTTTAAATGTTGTAATTGTACCAACCTTCACCACTTCCTCTGGCAGTTCATTCCATACACGCACTCCCCTCTGCGTGAAAAAGTTGTCCCTTAGGTCCCATTTAAATTTTTCCCCTCTCACCTTAAACCAATGCCCTCTAGTTTTGGACTGTCCTACCCTGGGGAAAAGACTATGGCTATTCAGCCTATCCATGCCCCTAATGATTTTATAAATTTCCATAAGGCAACCTCACAGTCTCCAGAGAAAGCAGTCCCAGCCCTATTCAGCCTCTCCCTATAGCTCAAACCTCCAATCCTGGCAAAGTCCTTGTATATCTTTTCTGAAACCTTTCATATTTAACAACATCTTTCCTATAGCAGAGAGACCTGAATTGAACACCATTTTCCAATGTCCTATACAGCCAAAAATGACCTCTCAACTCCTATACTCAATACAGTGACCAATAAAGGCAAGAGTACCAAATGCCTTCTTCACTACCCCGTCTACTTGCGACTCCACTTTCAAGGAACTATGAACCTGTACCCCAAGATCTCTTTGTTCAGCAACACTCCCAGGACCTTACCATTAAGTAAATAAGTCCTCTCCTGATTTGCTTTCCCAAAACGTAACACCTCACATTTATCTAAATTAAACTCCATCTGCCACTCCTCGGCCCATCTGATCATCTGCTCCATACTAAATTAAGCTATTCCTGGTCTGACCATCCAAGATCTTAGGACTTAACAACTGCAGTCCTAATCAAGTCTGGTTTCTTTAAAAAGAGGAAGCTTTTGAAAATCTTGCAAATAATATAAAGTTTGGAGCAGAAAATAAATTGAACTCTTGACTTGCTTGCAATGTCACAAGTCAGTTATGTTGGTTGCTCCAAAAGAGAAGCATTTTAATTGTTACTTTCCCCAGAATTACATCATGATAGAGAAACTACTCACTGGAAACAATGGGCTTTGAAAACTCTCATCTCAAAATTACTGGTTGATGTTTGTTGACATATGATTAGTTAGGCCAAGATTGATAATCTAGACTGTTTTCTCAGGACAGTACTGAGGCAGTGAACCTCTTCCAGTGGTGCAGTTTATCAGATAAGATCTCTAAACTATCTGTTCTCTTGGTTAAAGCAACCTACTGTGGGTTCTAGAGTCTGATGAACCAGTCAGAGTGAAAGTATAGCTACACACTTCTGAGGGAGCCCTAATCCGAATCTCTTGTCTTAACTGCAGAGCTCTTTCATAACACAAAGAAGAAGAAGAATCCATCTGTGATTTCACTCCATGGATAATCTGACCCCCTATTTCTGACTCTGATTAAACAAAAAAAAAATGCACTTACCTCTGGTACACACTGAAAACTTCCAGTCCAGGTGCCATATTCCAAGATTTAAATGTCCTGCATTTAATATTGATAGCTCCTGAGAAAAAGTCCTTTGTAAGGTGATCGGGAGCTGGGATAGGGTAGAATGTGGATGAATGAGTATGGTGATGTGAGAGTGCAGAATTGGGTGCAAAGTGGGTGAGGAATAGAGTGGTGGGTGAGTGAGGGAGAGGAGGTCATGGATAGGGAAGGGTAGGGCAATCAATTGGGTGGTTGTAGAGTTCCAGGTAAGTAGGTGACTGCTTGGTGTAATTTGGGAAGGTTGATTTGACAGAGGGGAAGTTGGGGGTCTTTGGGACAGGTCTGGTCGGGTGGTGTTCTTGGAGATTGGGAGAATGTGTAAGTGTGGTGTTGGAACTGGGTCAGGTTAGTATGTGTTGTGGGTGGGGTGAGTGCATGAGCTCATGGATCAGTTTGAAGGGTGTGTCAAAACCTATGAGCTGTCTATGAGGTGGGGAGGTTGGATCCGGGACAGAATGGGTCAGGACTGTAGTGGGGTAGGGAATGTTAGGTTAGGTTCACAACTTAGGACCACTGAAGGTTGGGTGAAGAGGGGATCAGGTCAGCTTTGTGAGGATGGGGGTTTGGATGATGGTTCAGGTGTCTAGAGAGGTTGTCAGTGAGAATGAATGGGAGGTCAGTTTTTTCCCTCGCAAGGAGTTAGAGCAGGTTTTAATCCCTTGAATGTTTCCTAGCTAACTGGAACCCTCTGCTCTAACTCAAAATTGAGGACATTTTTGGAGGGTTCCAGACACTGGCTAATTGCCCACCGGAAGATTCAACTTCCCTCTGCATATCCTGATGCATATCTTCCAGAGTCTTTCCAATCTCTGACAATCTGCGCATCGGAAAATCTGGGCTAATTTCTTTTCTCCTTTTTTCCAAGGGCCACCTCTGATATGTTTTTCACTGGACAATTGTATCCTACTGTCTCACGATTTTAAATGATGTGCTGCTTTGCTTTAAATCTACCTTAAGAAATTTTAGTTATTTAGGAAAATTATGTAAAATATTGCACTAATTAAATCACATGAAAACAATTTTGGTCCAAATTAGAAATGCATGCTGAATTTTTCTGTTTGAAAACTTGAAGGACTTTTTTTATCTTTTTGAAATACTTGCTTCGTTCCTCTCATTTTGTCTAATTCCAGATCATTTGGCACTTTTCCTTTTCTTTAATAGCCTACTTAATATTTCAATGGTAATCTTGCCTTTACACTTACACATGTGTGACAATTTTAAAAAATTTGAAGTGTGTAGTTTTAATCAGATAGCCTGGTTAGTCGCAAAACGTTATTGTATTTTGTTATGAAGAAGTGTATAGCAACTGAGTATTTGAATACATCTAGAAAACAGATTACATTTCCAGCAAAAAAAAGCACAAAATGACAGAATTTTTCCCAATTTCAACCAATACTGTTTTATATTTCGAGGAAAGCAAATTTCTTCACTGATTAGTTATTGAAAACACTTTTTGGGAATCATTTTAATGTGAGAACATCTTTTGGATAGTTTTCTTGGAGTTGGTGGCATCTTTTCTAAATGTTGTAGCCAGATATGGTTACTCTGTAGTTGAGGCATCTGTTAACTAAATAGCAGCAGGAGTCAATCCTGAGTTAAATAATTCTGAATTGATTACAGGACGTTTTTTCTTAATGTTATTGCCCATACAGCAGATGTGCAGATTTTTGCACATGTGGTATTGCAAATGATATGTAGCCTATTGCACACAAGCTTACCATAATTTGTTTCATCGTGAGTGTTGCCAGCTGTCTTTAGGACATGAAAGAAATAGATTTTTTTTTCCATAGAAGAATTAATTTTGTTAGACTCCAACCATAAGATATTCAGTGAGCCACAATATTTGCAATTTTGCCTCGGTTTTTTTGGCTGCAATAGTTATCTTAAATCAGCTCTTCTGTTAAAACTCTCTTCCATCCCCGTCCCTGCTCTTAGCTTCAATAAATGTGAAGAGCTTGTGGATTCTTTGTCACTAAGTTTCAGTAAAATCAGCTGCTCATGGCTGCTCTCCTCCCACCCCAACATCACTAACTCCATCACGAGTTCTCTGTTCTCAGGAAGTCAAATGTGTCCTTAGGGTCTCCCTTTCCTAGCTTCCTTCTTACTTTCTATGATCTCATCTTGTCCATGAGACTCATTTCCTCTCTCAACACATTCTACTCGACTGTTAAACATCCAATTTTTCATTTTAATATTCCCTCACTTTAAACACTCCACTGCCTCTTTATTGTCAGCCAGCTTGCTTGACATCCAGTCCAGGATGATCTGCAAATTGCTGCAATTGAATATTGGGATTAGATTAGATTAGATTCCTTACTGTGTGGAAACATGCCCTCTGGCCCAACAAGTCCACACCGACCCTCCGAAAAGCAACCCACCCAGACCCATTCCCCTAACTAATGCACCTAACACTACGGGCAATTTAGCATGGCCAATCCACCTGACTTGCACATCTTTGGACTGTGGGAGGAAACGGGAGCACCCGGAGGAAACCCACACAGACACGAGAAGAATGTGCAAACTCCACACGGACAGTCACCTAAGGCTGGAATTGAACCTGGGACCCTGGTGCTGTGAAGCAGCAGTGCTAACCACTGAGCCACCATGCCGCTCCAAATGTGATAGATGTTCAAAGCCATTTTCTTGTTACTCTTTGCACCAATTTTATTTGCCTTCCCAGCCATGGTCTGGTACAGCTTATTGATAACATTAACTTGCTACATCTCCTGAGCCAGGACTCCAATCATATAAACTGTCTGATTATAAAGACACATCTTTGAGTCTTTGTGAATTATAAATACAGTGGATTATCTGATGAGGTATACATTTGAGATGGGAGGCAGAATGTGTTGAGCATTAATTGAGCAATATCTGATAAAATATTTTGGATCCTAGTTTATGGCAGTTGACAGCATTTAAAAACATTGATCTTGTTGGGCTCACTTACAAATGTTGACCCTTAGGGAACAGGAGCCTTAAGTGGTGGTTTCTGTGATTCTTTTTTCAGCAGACTCCGATAATACATTTTTCTTCATAAAGCTTAAGGAATCAATCTTTATAAATCTGCAGTTACCACAGTTTAGCATATTAACAAGCAGGAAGGGCAAGTAGACAATGAAGAAAGTTTTCTAAGAT
>NW_025207425.1:11668-13000 GCF_004010195.1 Chiloscyllium plagiosum | reverse complement strand
ATATTATTTGGACACATTGATTACAATTTCTCAAACTCTGAATTGATCATTCTACTGATGACAGTGAATTATCATATTCAACTCACAACCAAAAGCAGAAATAGCTGGAAAGACTGAGCAGGTCTGGCAGTATCTGAACTGAGGGGTGGGGCGGTGGGGGTACGTTAAGAGGGTCACTGGATTCAAAATGTTAACTGGTTTCTCTCCACAACAAATCACCACAACCTGGGAGTAGACTGCATGCCCCCACATACATGAGCTTCAATAGGATTTTGTTACTACATTTTCCACCATTTGTTCTCCTTCTAAATTTAACCCTTTTATTTTCTAAGAGTTGTTAATTCCATCATGCTTTCTAGATTTCAGTTTCATCTAAATATTGATATATATTCACACTATGGATAATTCCATTTGTACAGGAATCTATATGAGATCATGTAAGTCAATTAGCTATGATATTATGCATGTTAGTGAGGCAAACTAAACTGTCAAAATTAGTATTAAATAGAAAAAAGCTATGCATTACATGTCCACTGAATACAATTTTCATCACAGCAAATCAGAACAAAGAGCATAACAGCAACTTTGATACCTATCTGATCTATCACTTAGACTAAAGCTTTTTACCAGCAAGCACTCTGAGATGGTATGGCTGTAGGCATGTAGAGTAGAAAGCATCTGATTCGGCGAAGGATCCTCTTGTTAATCAAGTGACTTGTAACATAATGTTAAACATCTTCAAAGTGGAAAGCTTCAGCAACTAATCACTTTCCCAAGCTTGTCCGTTTTTCAGAAAAAGAACACATGCTTAACTTTTAGAGGAAAGTTAAACCACTCACTGAAGTCAAGCAATTTTCATAGTTCCTAAACCATCCTAGTGATTTGAGAATTTCTAGAATGTCTATTTTAATATTCACTCAGGAATAATTAGATGACATAAGCAACCAGTGAAGCATTGACGATTTTATTCTTTGAACTAATTTTTTTTGAGAAGTGAAATTGATAGTAAAAGATGGCTGTTGTCTAGCAAATGTTTGAATTTTAATCCGAACATTTGATAATTACGCCAACTCTCTCTCTCTCTCTCTTTCTTTCTCTCACAATGCAATCGCCCATTCCGATGGCATGGTTAGCACCACAATCAGGAAAAGGGCCAGTCAATTGAATGATGATTATTACAGACAGATTACAATGCTGTTAACCCAAAAAATGACAGGAAAACACATTAAATGAATAAAATCTGCAGGAAGCACCAGTTACAATGCACGAAGTAACAGACCCACTAATGATGGGAGTGGGGGGATGGGGAGGGGTGAATTGGGGGGGATGGGG
>NW_025207425.1:2816-4137 GCF_004010195.1 Chiloscyllium plagiosum | reverse complement strand
GTGAGCCCTGGAACATTGTGAGCCCTGGAACACCATGAGCCTGGAACACTGTGAGCCCTGGTACACTGCGAGACCTGGAACACTGTGAGCCCAGGAACACTGTGAGCCCAGGAAAACCGTGAGCCCTGGAACACTGGGTGCCCTGGAACACCGTGAGCCCTGGAATACCGTGAGCCCTGGAACACCGTGAGCCCTGGAACACCGTGAGCCCTGGAACACTGTGAGCCCAGGAACACTGTGAGCCCTGGAACACTGTTAGCCTGGAACAACGTGAGCCCTGGAACACTGCGAGCCCTGGAACACTGCGAGCCCTGGAACACTGTTAGCCTGGAACACTGTGAGCCCTGGAACATTGCGAGCCCTGGAACACTGCGAGCCTGGAACACTGCAAGCTCTGGAACACTGCGAGCCTGGAACACCGTGAGCCCTGGAACACTGCAAGACTGGAACACTGCGAGCCCTGGAATACTGCGAGCCCTGAAACACTGTGAGCCCTGGAACACCGTGAGCCCTGGAACACTGCAAGTCTGGAACACCGTGAGCCCTGGAACACTGTGAGCCTGGAACACCGTGAGCCCTGGAACACTGCGAGCCTGGAACACTGCGAGCCCTGGAACACCGTGAGTCCTGGAACACTGTGAGCCCTGGAACACTGCGAGCCCTGGAACACCGTGAGCCCTGGAACACTGAGCCCTGGAACACTGCGAGCCTGGAACACTGCGAGCCTGGAACACTGTGAGCTTGGAACACTGTGAGCCCTGGAACACTGCGAGCCTGGAACACCGTGAGGCCTGGAACACTGCGAGCCTGGAACACTGTGAGCCCCGGAACACTGCGAGCCTGGAACACTGTGAGCCCCGGAACACTGCGAGCCTGGAACACTGTGTGCCCTGGAACACTGCGAGCCCTGGAACACTGCGAACCATGGAACACCGTGAGTCCTGGAACACTGCGAGGCTGGAACACTGCGAGCCCTGGAACACTGTGAGCCCTGGAACACTGCGAGCCCTGGAACACCGTGAGCCCTGGAACACTGAGCCCTGGAACACTGTGAGCCTGGAACACTGTGAGCCCAGGAAAACCGTGAGCCCTGGAACACTGGGTGCCCTGGAACACCGTGAGCCCTGGAATACCGTGAGCCCTGGAACACCGTGAGCCCTGGAACACCGTGAGCCCTGGAACTCTGTGAGCCCAGGAACACTGTGTGCCCTGGAACACTGCAAGCCTGGAACACTGTGAGCCCTGGAACACTGCGAGCCTGGAACACCTTGAGCCCTGGAACATTGTCAGCCCTGGAACACTGTCAGCCCTGGAACACTGT
>NW_025207425.1:0-2696 GCF_004010195.1 Chiloscyllium plagiosum | reverse complement strand
GAGCCCTGGAACACTGCGAGCCCTGGAACACTGTGAGCCCTGGAACACTGCGAGGCTGGAACACCGCGAGCCCTAGAACACCGTGAGCACTGGATCATTGTGAGCCAAGGAACACCGTGAGCCTGGAACACTGTGAGCCCTGGAACACCGTGAGCCCTGGAACACTACGAGCCCTGGAACACTACGAGCCCTGGAACACTGCGAGCCCTGGAACACCGTGAGTCCTGGAACACTGCGAGACCTGGAACACTGCGAGGCTGGAACACTGCGAGCCCTGGATCACTGTGAGCCCTGGATCACTGTGAGCCCAGGAACACTGTGAGCCCAGGAACACTGTGAGCCTAGGAACACTGTGAGCCTAGGAACACCGTGAGCCCTGGAACACTGTGAGCCCTGGAACACCGTGAGCCCTGGAACACTGCGAGCCCTGGAACACTGTGAGCCTGGAACACTGCGAGCCCTGGAACACTGCGCGCCCTGGAACGCTGCGAGACCTGGAACACGGCGAGACCTGGAACACTGCGAGCCCTGGAACACTGTGAGCCCTGGAACACCGTGAGCCCTGGAACACTGCGAGACCTGGAACACTGCGAGCCCTGGAACACTGCGCGCCCTGGAACACTGCGAGACTTGGAACACCGTGAGCCCTGGAACACCGTGAGCCCTGGAAACTGCGAGCCTGGAACACTGCGAGACCTGGAACACCGCAAGCCCCGGAACACCGCGAACAGTGAGCACAGGAACATTGGGAGCAGGGAGCCTTGGAACACTGCGAGCCCCGGAATACCGGAAACAGGGAGCCCCGGAAGACCGTGAATCGGGACCCTGGATCACTGCGAGTCCTGGAACACTGTGCGCCTGGAACACTGCGAGCCCTGGAACACTGTGCGCCCTGGAACACTGCGAGACCTGGAACACCGCGAGACCTGGAACACTGCGAGACCTGGAACACTGCGAGACCTGGATCACTGTGTACCCTGGAACACCGTGAGCCCTGGAACACTGCGAGCCCTGGAACACTGTGAGCCCTGAAACACCGTGAGCCCTGGAACACTGCGAGACCTGGAACACTGCGAGCCCTGGAACACTGCGCGCCCTGGAACACTGCGAGACTTGGAACACCGTGAGCCCTGGAACACCGTGAGCCCTGGAACATTCGAGCCTGGAACACTGCGAGACCTGGAACACTGTGAACCCTGGAACACCGTGAACCCTGGAACACTGTGAGCCTGGAACACCATGAACCCTGGAACACCGTGAACCCTGGAACACTGCGAGCCCTGGAACACTGTGAGCCTGGAACACTGTGAGACCTGGAACACTGTGAGCCCTGGAACACCATGAACCCTGGAACACCGTGAACCCTGGAACACTGCGAGCCTTGGAACACTGCGAGCCTGGAACACTGCGAGACCTGGAACACCGCAAGCCCCGGAACACCGCGAACAGTGAGCACAGGAACATTGGGAGCAGGGAGCCTTGGAACACTGCGAGCCCCGGAATACCGGAAACAGGGAGCCCCGGAAGACCGTGAATCGGGAGCTGTGGAACACCACAAGCCCCGGAACACTACAAGCCCTGGAACTCTGAGAA
Source organism: Chiloscyllium plagiosum (assembly GCF_004010195.1). Lineage (NCBI taxonomy): Eukaryota > Metazoa > Chordata > Chondrichthyes > Orectolobiformes > Hemiscylliidae > Chiloscyllium > Chiloscyllium plagiosum. Next base: position 1,103 of record NW_025207425.1, on the reverse strand, counting down.
CAGCATCGTGTTCCGGGGCAGCACAGTGGCTCAGTGGTTAGTACTGTGCCTCATAGCACCAGAGACCCAGGTTCAATTCCAGCCTGGGGCAACTGTCTGTGTGGAGTTTGCACATTCTCCCCGTGTCTGTGTGGGTTTCCTCTGGGTGCTCCGGTTTCTTCCCACAATCCAAAAATGTGCAGCCCAGATGAATTGGCTATGCTAAATTGCCCATAGTGTTAGGTGCATTAGTCAGAGGGAAATGGGTCTGGGTGGGTTACTCTTCGGAGGGTTGTGTGGACTTGTTAGGCCGAAGGGCCCGAGTACAGCACACGTGGAAGTAATCCCAGACCGGCAGTGTGTGGGCAGTGAGTCCCAGGCAGAGACCAGATGGGAGAAGCAGTCCTGGAACTCACCTTGGAGCAGCTGAGTGCCGATATGGAGCAGCCTGGAGGCTTGGAGATGAGAGGGGGCGGCTGTTGGACTGTGGTCTGATGTGGGCGGCCAGGCCCTGTGTAGAGGCTCTGGGCTGAGCTGTTACGCTGTAATGTCTATTTGAAATTTCCTACTTTACTGTTACGTCAATCTTTTAATGTTGACTTATTTTTAACTTATTTGCCAACTGTGTAAGTAATGCAGCTATTTTTTAACCTCTGCTGTATCCAAGAATTGTACCTAGGCATTTGTACCTATGATGTCACCATAAGAAGGCAAAAGTGAGGACTGCAGATGCTGGAAATCAGAGTCTAGGTCCTGATGAAGGGCTTTTGCTGCTCCTTGGATGCTCCCTGACCGGCTGTGCTTTTCCAGCACCACTCTAGATCATAAGAAGGCAGACATTGTAAAAGCTTTTCATTGTGTAGTACAGTACACGTGACAATGAAAGGATATTGTATATTAAGCTAAAAGGGTACTAGATATTTGATAGAAATCTATGAGCATAAGGTGGAATCTAACCATCCAAATTGCCCCTGTTTTCAAACAATAAAAGAGTCAATGAAATGCATCATCTGAGTCAGAGTGCAATTACCAACTAGTAATAGAGTTCCACCTTCACATGAATGCAGAGCTCAGTATGGACAAGAAACAGCCCTAAAAGTAGGAGGTGGTCTGTCATCTTTAAG
>NW_025207424.1:0-13000 GCF_004010195.1 Chiloscyllium plagiosum | reverse complement strand
ATGATATGAAAAGACTGTGAAGGCTGTGTATTTTCAACTGTGATGGAAGGGACCTTGTAGATGATGGTGTTTCCACGTCTCTCTCGTTCTGCCCCTTCTAGGTAGGTGAAATCAAGAATTTCGAAGGTGCTTATGAAGGAGACTTGACAAGCTGTGGTTGGTCAGGTCATATTTAGAATATTGTATGCAGTTTTGGGCCCCATGAATCAGGAATGATGCACTGGCTTTGGAGTGTATTCAGAGGGGATTCACAAGAATAGTCCCAGACATGAAAAGCTTAACATGTGAGGAACGTTTGAGGACTCTGGATCTATACTCTGGAGTTTAGAAAGATGACAGGAGATCTCTCTCTCTCTGACACACTCTCTCTCTCTGACACACTCTCTCTCTCTGACACACTCTCTCTCTCTGACACACTCTCTCTCTCTGACACACTCTCTCTCTCTGACACACTCTCTCTCTCTGACACACTCTCTCTCTCTGACACACTCTCTCTCTCTGACACACTCTCTCTCTCTGACACACTCTCTCTCTCTGACACACTCTCTCTCTCTGACACACTCTCTCTCTCTGACACACTCTCTCTCTCTGACACACTCTCTCTCTCTGACACACTCTCTCTCTCTGACACACTCTCTCTCTCTGACACACTCTCTCTCTCTGACACACTCTCTCTCTCTGACACACTCTCTCTCTCTGACACACTCTCTCTCTCTGACACACTCTCTCTCTCTGACACACTCTCTCTCTCTGACACACTCTCTCTCTCTGACACACTCTCTCTCTCTGACACACTCTCTCTCTCTGACACACTCTCTCTCTCTGACACACTCTCTCTCTCTGACACACTCTCTCTCTCTGACACACTCTCTCTCTCTGACACACTCTCTCTCTCTGACACACTCTCTCTCTCTGACACACTCTCTCTCTCTGACACACTCTCTCTCTCTGACACACTCTCTCTCTCTGACACACTCTCTCTCTCTGACACACTCTCTCTCTCTGACACACTCTCTCTCTCTGACACACTCTCTCTCTCTGACACACTCTCTCTCTCTGACACACTCTCTCTCTCTGACACACTCTCTCTCTCTGACACACTCTCTCTCTCTGACACACTCTCTCTCTCTGACACACTCTCTCTCTCTGACACACTCTCTCTCTCTGACACACTCTCTCTCTCTGACACACTCTCTCTCTCTGACACACTCTCTCTCTCTGACACACTCTCTCTCTCTGACACACTCTCTCTCTCTGACACACTCTCTCTCTCTGACACACTCTCTCTCTCTGACACACTCTCTCTCTCTGACACACTCTCTCTCTCTGACACACTCTCTCTCTCTGACACACTCTCTCTCTCTGACACACTCTCTCTCTCTGACACACTCTCTCTCTCTGACACACTCTCTCTCTCTGACACACTCTCTCTCTCTGACACACTCTCTCTCTCTGACACACTCTCTCTCTCTGACACACTCTCTCTCTCTGACACACTCTCTCTCTCTGACACACTCTCTCTCTCTGACACACTCTCTCTCTCTGACACACTCTCTCTCTCTGACACACTCTCTCTCTCTGACACACTCTCTCTCTCTGACACACTCTCTCTCTCTGACACACTCTCTCTCTCTGACACACTCTCTCTCTCTGACACACTCTCTCTCTCTGACACACTCTCTCTCTCTGACACACTCTCTCTCTCTGACACACTCTCTCTCTCTGACACACTCTCTCTCTCTGACACACTCTCTCTCTCTGACACACTCTCTCTCTCTGACACACTCTCTCTCTCTGACACACTCTCTCTCTCTGACACACTCTCTCTCTCTGACACACTCTCTCTCTCTGACACACTCTCTCTCTCTGACACACTCTCTCTCTCTGACACACTCTCTCTCTCTGACACACTCTCTCTCTCTGACACACTCTCTCTCTCTGACACACTCTCTCTCTCTGACACACTCTCTCTCTCTGACACACTCTCTCTCTCTGACACACTCTCTCTCTCTGACACACTCTCTCTCTCTGACACACTCTCTCTCTCTGACACACTCTCTCTCTCTGACACACTCTCTCTCTCTGACACACTCTCTCTCTCTGACACACTCTCTCTCTCTGACACACTCTCTTGCCAGCACTTGGCCCATATCCCTCTAAACCCTTTCTATTCATATACCCATCCAGATGTCTTTCAAATGCTGTAATTATACCAACGTCCACCACTTCCTCTGGCAGCTCATTCCATACACGTACCACCCTCTGTGTGAAAAAGTTTCCCCTTAGGCCCCTTTTAAGCTTTTCCCCTCTCACCCCAAACCTATGCCCACTAGTTCTGGACTCACCCACCCCAGTGAAATCACCTTGTCTGTTTACCCTATATGTGCCCCTCGTGTATAAACATCTAAGATCACCCCTCAGCCTATGACACTGCAGGGAAAACAGCCCCAGCCTGTTCAGCCTCTCCCTATAGCTCAAATCCTCTAATCCTGGCAACATCCTTGTAAATTTTTTCTGAATCCTTTCAAGTTTCACTACATCCTTCTGATAGGAGGGAGATCAGATATTCCAAAAGTGGTCTAACCAATGACCTGCACAGATCCAATATGCCCTCTGAACTCCTCTACTCAGTGCTCTGACCAATAAAGGAAAGCATTCCAAATGCCTTCTTCACTATCCTATCTAATTGTGACTCCACCTTCAAGGAGTTATGAACCTGCACTCCAAGGTCTCTGTTCAGCAACACTCCCTAGGACTTTACCATTTAGTGTATAGGTCCTGCTCTGATTTTCTAAAATGTAGCACCTCAAATTTATCTAAATTAAACTCCATCTATCACTCTTCAGCCCATCTGACCAAGATAAACCTTCCTTCAGTCACCAGCCACTGCTGTTTGTTTTCAATCACCCAACCAATTTTGTATCCATGTTGCTACCATCCCTTTTCCATTAACCCCTATCTTTACACAAATGCCTGTTTTGTACCTTCTCTATCATATGCCTTTTGGAAAGTCAGCACATCAACTGCATTACCCTCATCAATGCTTTCTGTTAACTCATTTTTAAAAAAAAGCTCAAGTTAAGCACAATTTACCCTTATCAAATCTGTACTGGCTTTCCTTAATTAACCTCTATTTTACTGAAGTGAGTCGTAATTTTGTACTCAATTTTATAATTTTTTGAAACTTTCCAACTACCTTAAATTTGACTGGCCTGCGGTTATCGGGTTTATCTTTTCACACAGTTTTGATCAAGGGTGTAACATTTGCAGTTCTCGTAGTTCTCTGGCATCAGCCCTAAGTATATAAAAAAATTGGAAAATTTCAGTCAGTGCCTCTACAACTTTTACTCTCGCTTGCTTCAGGGTTCTTGGAAGCAGTCTTATCTGGTCCTAGCATCTTATGTACTTCAAATCGAGACTGTCTATCTAATAACACCTCCTTCAAGTGTCTGAACTTCCTCCTCTTTCACCATGACACATGCAACATCTAGTATTAGTTTTCTAGTGCATTATCAACCCGACCAGATCCCCTCAAAATATTTAAAAAGGTAGCCTAGCCCTTAACTTTTGCTTATTTAAATGTAGATGTGAAGTGCCATGTTCCAGGTGCAATTTGACGATAAGCAAAACACAATTTATTTAAACACTACAGTACCCATTACTAATTAACTCTTCCAATTTCATTCCCTAAACACACCCTTTTGCAAAAAGGCAAATTCAGACACTGATTCCCACATGCAGTTTTAGGAGGAAAAAGAATGGAGAAAATTCAGAAAAAGTAGTAGCTAGGAGATATTCACTGAAGCTGCTAACTATTTTGAAGCCCCAAAGGCGTCTGCTCAAAACTGAACCTAAAAACTAGAAAGCCTGGTCTGAGAGAGTTGACCATACCCAGTCTGCTTCCCTTGTTCCAACTTTTAAAAAGAACCCAAAGATTCTCAAAATTGTTTACTTGTACACCTTTGCCTTACACGTCTCTTCAAAAAAGAACATAATTACCTCTTAAAGTGACAGCATCATCACAAGTAATAGTGATGGTGATAGTAGTTGATTCCTCCCCGTATTCTTCAATATAAATGGAATGTTTGAAGTATCGTCCAATGTCACATTTGATGTAAGATATTTGTTTGACTCCTCCACCATTTCCTTGTTCCCTATAACTGTATTCCTAGATTAAGTTTCTAAGGATCTATGTTCACTTTGATCTCTCTCTTCCTTTTTGTATATTTAAAGATGACCTTATTGTCAGTTTTCATACTTCTCACTAGTTTGCCCTCAAGATTTGTTCTCTTGTCTTTTTTTACCTTTTATAGTCCTCATTTTCTGGATTATGCATATATCCCAGTCTTTGGTGCTGTAGCTGACTTTGCCTTCTTGTATGCTTTTTCTTTCAACTTGGTACTCTCCTTAACTTCTTTGGTTAGCGGTGGATGGTTTCTCCAGCTCTTAGAATCTTTCTTCTTTACTGGGATGTATTTTTGCAGAGAGTCTTGAATTATTCCTTAAACATTTGTCACTGCTTGCTTACTGTCATACCTGCTTATCTATCCACACTGTTCACTCCAGCTAACTGTAATTGTAAATCCATAACACACTGTCTAAATTCAATGTCGTAGCCACCCTTTCCAATTTGATTCACAAGATAGATCATCTGTAGTTATTGCTCTATTCTTTTTACATGCTTTTACTATTTGTTGATTGATATCCTTTCCGACAAGATAGCTACTGTTTCGGGGCTTTGTACACTACTCCTACCAATAACTTCTTTCACTTGGTTTAAATTCATGTGATATCATGGGAAATTCATAGGTTTCTTTTTAACCTCCACCCAAGTTCATCTCTCATTAAGTGTTACTGTGCCACATTTTCCATCCATCCTTGTCTTTCCAAAAGGTTAAATACACCTGAATGTTTAACTTCCCAATTTTAATTATTTTGTAACTATGTTTTTGTAATCACTATGAAATCATATTCATCTACCTTGATTTGCACTGTCAATTCATCTACGTTATTCTGAATTGCTTGTGCATTAAGGTACAACACCTTAAATCTCTTGTATGATTGAATTTCCCTAAATTTTTATTCTTGGATGTACCACCACCCCCTGAGAAAAAGAACAGGAAATGACATCACCAACCCAAGGAAACCCAAACAAATAAATAGAAAGCGGGCTATACCACCAATGCTTCATCTGGAGGCTCACTGAAGATGTTACCTGGTATGGTGTCGAAACTTCTGAAAACGAACCTTCCAGCTCAGCGAGCAAACCTATATCCAGAACCCCAACCTGAGCTACAAATCTTCTTAAAACTCGTTGATGTTTCTTCTTCCTTGGTGCAACGCAACACAAATTCTGGCCCTTTTAATTTTTGGTAACAACCTGTCACTTCACTAATCTGCAATCCTACCTTGTCCTTTTATCTTTGACTTTATTATTTTTCATGCAACTGAACCACCTCCCTCCATTTAGTTTAAACCCCTGTTCACAGCTTTAGTCTTGCAATTCACCAGGACTCTGATCCCAGCATGATTCAGGTGGAGCCTGTTCCATCGAAAAAGCTCCCTCATTCCCAGTACTGCTGCTGTAAACTCATTTCTGCCAATCTTTGAGCTACACATTTTTCCTCTTGCTGACTCTATACCAATTAACTGATGGCTCAGATAGTAATCTGGACAATTTTTGTTTTACTTTTTTTTGGTTCTTCTTTTTAAATCTGCCCCAGGCTGCTCAGACACCCCCCTCAGCGGAACCTCGTTCCATGGTCTACCTATGTCGCTAATACCTACATGGTCCATGACAACTGGATCATTCCCCTCCTACGCCAAGTCCATCTGCAGTCCAGATGACATATCCTGAACTGGGGCATAAACAGGCAACGCAGCTTTCTGTGTTTATTCCCCTGACAATACTATTCCTGTGCACAATTACATTTCTCTACCCTCCATCCTGTTGAATGGTTCCCTGCATCATGAGTGCTATGATCAATTTGTTCATCATCCCTACAGCCCTACTCTCAACAAAGCAGGACACAAGAATCTCAAACCTGTTAGACAAGCTGAAGGGCTGAGGCTTCAGCAGTATGACCTCCTGGAACCCTTTTCCTGCTTTGCTTGTAGTGACACCTCTCTGTCCCTGACCACTGACTGAAGTAGTTAAACTAAAGGGTGTGACATCTCCTGAAACACAGCATCCAAGTAAATACCCCTCCCTCCCACACCCCCGAAGTGTCGAGTGTTCAAAGCTCATCCTGCAGCTCATCACCTCTGAACCAGAGTTTCTATAGCAACCAACACTTGCTACAGATGACGACACTGAGCTACAATGGAGCCCACCAGCTCCCATTATCATCGAGGCAAAATACATTGCCTGGACCTGCGTCTCTATCTTATTTACTTAGTTATTAATTTGTTTATTTCAAACTTTTGATTGGTCTCAGATTGTTTGTTAAATATTTTACATAAGTTACGTTTTAATGAAAAATTACCGAACAGTCAAATTATCAGCTATTGTGAACCAATGAATTTATGGTTTTCCTGTGACTATTAGGCTGAGCCAATGATCCTGGGCTTCAGTTTATCCTGTTATAAGACCTTCTAAACCATCAAACAAAGCTGCAAGCCAAAAAACCTCCTCTGCACCAAATTCTCATGCAGAATTCCAGAAATATGAGAGCCTGTGCTGTGCCTCACTCTGAATGTTATCTCTTCTTCCTGTGTGAAGCTTACTGATCTGCGAGAACATCAAAGTTGTATATAAATGATAGTATGGATCAGTTAGGACAAATTACTTATTTTTGTGCAGTGCATTTTTATTTCATATTTCTGGTGCAATAATCCATTGTTTAAATGATTGTGTGTCAGTTTAACCTGAACGTGTGTATAATAGTTGTTTATCTGGAAATGAAATCCACAGTAGGAATAACCCTTCTTTAATTACTCTGTTTCTCAAACAAATGATCTCAGTTGTGTAGTTCATTGAAGTTTTACAGTTTTGTTTTAAACTCATACTTTTACATTTTTTGAACCTAGATTAAGTTTAAGTGGGGAAGGTACATCCTTTGAACAGCAGGCATCTGGAGCTGTTTTAGATTTAATGGGTGATGAAACACAAGATCTGCAAAAGAGAAAACAAATGCTAAAGTGGTATGTATTATTCATAAAATGCTTTTATTTCTTAACTGTTAGGAGTTTATTTGATATCTGTTACTAGATATCTTCAATGTTGATCTTAAATTAATAGAATTTAACTGCATACATTTAAAAAGTTAGAAACTTGGAACTGGAGGAGGCCATTTGGCCTTTTGAGCTTGTTTCACCATTCAATATGATCATAGCTTATTCTCCCAGTGCCATATTCTTTCTTGATCCTTGTATCATCCCTTGATGCCTTTAATATCTAAACATTTATAAGTCTCATTGTTGAATATATTCGGTGACTTGACCTCCACAGTTTCATTACTGATTGGGTGCCAAAATGTTTTTTCCTCTGTCAAAATGGCCTGTCTTGTATCCTGAAACTGTGACCCCTGATTCTAGGCTCCCCAAACAGAAAATATCATCCCTGATTCTAATATGTCCAGCTCTGTTTGAATTTCATACATTTCAATTAGATTCTGTCTGTCTTCTAAATGCTAGTGAATACAGGCCCAGTTGAGCTAATGTCTCCTCATAGTATTGTCTTACAACATTGGTATCAACCTGGTGAACTTCTACTGCACTCCCTGTATGACAAGCGTATCCTTCTTTGTGCGCAATTTTGGTCTTTCTACATAATGTTCCAGGCATGGTCCCACCATGGTCCCTGTGTAACTGCAGTAAGACATCCTTGCCTCTGAACTCAAATAATCTTGCAATTAAGACAAATATACAATTTGCCTTCCTAATGACTTGCTGCACCTGCCTATTTTCTGCCATAGACTGGTGTAGAAGGACACGGAGATCCCTTTTTACTTCCACATTTCACAATATATCACTACTTAAATAATACTCTCTCCCTTTTTCTTTCTGTTGAACTACCGAAACTTTCTGCAAATGGGAATATGCTATACCATATTATGTGTGTAATGTACACCATGGAAATCACAAAGCCCTCTACTGCTGAGGACATGCACGTAGTGAGTGGCTTACCAGATGATCATGAGTGTTTTAATCTCTATATTCTTGCCATTTTCGTGTGTGAACAGAAATGTCGAGCAAAAAATGTTCTGATGCATTGACCATTGCATTTGATACCACATCCATGGGGATGTAAAGCCTCTGAAATTTCCATCCATATTTTGGATAAATTGCCTGTGATAATCTTTGATTTTCTTCTAAAATGAAACAAAGAACTGTGAATGCTAGAAATCTGAAATAATTACAGAAATATCTGGAAAAACTCAGCTGCTCTGGCAGCTTCTGTGGACAGAAAGCAGAGTTAATGTTTCCAGTCTAGTTACTCGTCTGCAGAACTGATGAAAGCCAGGAAAATGTGTATATATATTGAAAAAGTTGGGGGAAGGAAGAAGAGTGAGTGGATGGGCTGAAGTGGAGCCCACAGACTGAAAATGACATTAAGTAGACAAGGGGATATATGCCAGGGAGAAAGAACATCTGATAATGGGAATCACACATGTAAGTGAAAGTGGGTTGGCAGTGGAAAGCAGCTCATGTCATGATAGAGGCGTAGGGTTAGGTAAAGGGCATAGAAGGTGTTGAAGTTCTAAAATTATTGAACTTGGCATTGAGCCCTGAAGGCTGCCGGTCCCCAGGTGGAAAATGAGATGCTGTTCTTCCAGCTGGCACTGAGCTGCACTGGAGCGCTGTAGCTAGCCTGAGACCAAAACGAAGAGTGTGAGAATATGGGCTGGAGAGCAATTGGAGAACAACAGGGGAGTAACCAGTCAAAGGATCGACACTATGGAAAGCAAGTGAGCAAGAAGCTCAGCGCGTTGACGACGTGATGTGCTGGAGGGTTGAAAAAATGGGAGAGACAAGAGGCAGTTTTCTTTTGTAATAAGTGACTGCTCAGTAACTGCTTTAAAGTGAAAGTGATGAAAAATGCTATTGAGGACATTGTTAATTTACCAGTCCTACTGTTAGGACATACTTTAAATGGGAAATGCTAGTATCTTACTTTGTCTACTTTACCGACAATCTAACTTACAGTTTCTGAAGAAAGGTCACAGGACATAATTCTGCTTTCTCTCCACAGGTGCAGCCAGACCTGCTGAATTTCCCAGCAAATTGTTTTTATGTCAGATTTTCAGTATCCGCAGGTCTTTTGTTGTACTTTATTGAATAGTTTATACTTTCACAAATCTATTAGATTAGATTACAAGTTAGATTAGTTTACTTTACAGTGTGGAAACAGGCCCTTCGGCCCAACAAGTCCACACCGATCCGCCGAAGCGCAACCCACCCACACCCCTACATTTACCCCTTACCTAACACTACGGGCAATTTAGCATAGCCAGTTCACCTGACCTGCACATCTTTGGACTGTGGGAGCACCCGGAGGAAACCCACGCAGACACGGGGAGAACGTGCAAACTCCATACAGTCAGTCGCCTGAGGCGGGAACTAAACCCGGGTCTCTGGCGCTGTGAAGCTGCAGTGCTAACCACTGTGCCACCGTGCCGCCCATTGAAACCATTTCTGACATTTCATTAAAAATACATGTGCTGCAAATCTGCAGCACTTCCCAATCCCTTTCCCATTGTGCTAATTATGTTGTGTCACCATATTCTTCCCAGACCATAGGGACTGCTAACTCATTAAAGAGAGAAGCGATTGGTAGTGATTTAACCTGAGGGCCGTCAGACCTCCAGCGAGGGAAGAGGTTGAGAAGAAGAGTCCTTCATGGTAACCTCAAACCAGTGATGGGAAATGAACCCACACTGATGGCATCTCACTGCTCTGCAAACCAGCAACCCAGCCAACCAAGCTAAACCAATTCCCCATTAATTATGCCTTTGTAACCTTTGTTTTTAATCATACACAACTCTGGAATAAGACATTTTCCCATTTACAATATTTACAAGAAAATGTCGTAAATGAGAAAACTTATTCCAAACATCCTTTAAACCAAAATGAATTTTTAGTTATGTTTTTAATGTTTTAATTTATTGATGTTTAATTTCGTGTTTTTTTAAACATTTGGTAGGTGATAATATTAAAAAATTATTGAAATTTTGTGCAGGGACCGTAAAAAGAAGCGATTTATCAGAGACACCAGCCAGGAAAATAAGAAAATAAAAACTGAAAGTGGGCGATATATCAGTGCTTCATACAAGAAAAACATGTATCTTTTTTATTGTTTCATTTTACTTATTGTTGCACTTATTGTTTTTTGTCAGGTCTTATTTTAACCTAAAAATGAAAGAGATCAAATAATTTTGCTGTGCGTTTCATTGAGATTCTTAATTAGGAGAAGTGCACTCGTACAATTCTTTGATCAAAAAGTGACTTAGTCAGATCCGATTTGGAACACTGAATTCAGTGTGGGGTATCAAACCTCAGAAAATATATCTTTGACTTCCGAAACAATATCGGAAAAATTCACTGCAATGGTAGCAAAACGAAAGTGCTTAAATTGAGGGTAGTTGACAAGACTTGGCTTGTGTTCCCATGAGTTTTAGAAAGTGAGGGATGATTTAATCTAAATATGTAAAACAGTAAAGAAATGAGTTAGAGTAGATACGGACATATTAATCTAGAACAAGGGGATATGTTAAACTCACTCTGGGTTAAGCATTTAACAATGGAATCAGAACCACCTTTCACAAAATGGCAAATAGAAATTTGGAACTTGGTTGTTGAGAGATGGGAGAAGCTTGAATGACTTGACATTAAAATAGAGGTGATTTTATACAAGTATACAAGCTAGTGAATAGTATGCAAATGATGCAAGTGAAAGTTACTTTTAAAAAATAGAATAAGGCATGTTTCCATAACTAAATGGCAAATTTACTGAAACCAAAACTTCTTTCCTTTACAAAAACATTAATCAATACATAGGATATTTTCCAAATTACTTAGTAGTGCCATAAGTCCTGGAATGATTTTGGAAACATTGTATATTGTAATGTGGGGAGGATTGTTGGTGTAGCTTTGAATGGAGGAACGAAAACAGGTCTTCCTTAAATAATGGTCTCGAATTATCTAGGTTGCAAGCAAAACAATCTGAATTTCCTTTGACTTTGTTTTATGGTCTTGAGCATTCTTAAGTTGGAAGGACAGGTTAATGTACCGCATTGAAAGATCTACAGTTATACAGAAAGCACACATCCTTAGCACTTGCCTTCCCCTCCCTGATTCTACACTGCAGGTCCTGCTTCATGATCATTCATTTTTACTTATAAAAAATTGAATTTAAATTTAAAATTTGCTGTGTGATAGAATCATCTTATTAACTAGTCCACGGCAACTAAATACTTTGGACTCAGACTGAAAATAACCTAAATATAACTTATTATAATGGACAAAAATTCTGATCTAAGCTAATTTGAAAATAGATCTGGGGAATATGTACACAAATCTTTGAATGTTGCAGCCTATTTGCAAAGTTTGGTCAGAAAGCATAAGAGTTCCTGGATTTTATTAATGGAAGAATAGAGTGCAAAAATAAGGGAGCTATGCTAAATCTTCGCAAAGCACTGGCCACAACTGGAGTGTTCTATTCAATCCAGATGTCATACTTTGAAAAGGTTGTTTAAGTACAAGGTGTACAAAAGAAATGTACTGAAATCCTACTAGGGCAGACAGAATTCAGATCTTTGAAAATTTGGAGAAACTTGAGTTGTTCTTTTAAGCAAACAATACTGTGGCGGTTTAATTGAGATGTTCACAGTCTTAAAGGGGTTTGATAAAGCAAGGAAATAATGTGTCCAGTGGTAGAAGGTTTGATAACCAGCTAACACAAATTTAATTTGATTAGTTAAAGAAATTGAGGCAATATAAAGGAAAGGGATTTTCACAATGCAAGTTGTTGTTATCTAGAATGTACTGCTTGAAAAGTTAATGAAAGTAGTAATATTCCAAAGAGGATTGTACAAATTTATGAAGGGGAGGAAATTACGTGGTTCATAGAGGAGTATGATTAACTGGATAACTGTACCAAAGATTGGACATGAGCACGATGATCTGAAATGGCTTCTTCTATTCTGTATCTTTCTATTGGGTTCAAATATATTTGTTTCAACCACTGATTACATGTACCATTCTGTGCATTGATAGTCAAGTATGATTATAACTGCAGAAAAACAAATTGATAACTTTTTAAAATGTAGTTAAGGGAGAAAATGGTAGAACATTTACAAGTGCTACACACACGTTTTTCTATAATCTTGAATTCAGTTGAATGTCCTGGCGCTTCAGAAATTATTTGAACTCAACTGAACAGCATAACCACCTCACTATAGTCAAGTGATCTTTTTTTCTTTAAAAATTTCACTCTTTTTGTACTGGTATATACTTGGGATTTTAGTCTCATGATTAAAAGCAAAAAAGAAAATCCAACGTGCTTCAATTTCCATGACCAGCAATATTTAGCTATGAGGAATGGAAGAAGAAGTACAAGATCGATGATAGAGTATCCGATGATGAAGCTGAAAATGAGCGAAGAAATCCAAGGAAGAAAGGTGGCCGTGGTAAGACTACTATATTTACAAAGGCTTATTTTAGTGAAGCTTGCACAAAGGTGCACAATATTGCAGTGAACAAACCAATTAACTATTGTTATCTTTTATACTAAAGTATTGATCAAAAGCTAAACACACTGTATTAATAATTTACTAAATGTATTTAATGAAATTTTTCAATGAACATGTGAAAGCAGGTGTGTTGCTGTTGAATATTTGTTTCTTACTTCAAAATTTGCAATAATCCATTAATTTGAAACTCTGTGATCGTACTTAATTTCAAATTGGTGCTCCACTTCAGCAGTTTAATATTTTTGTTAAAGTTTTATTTTGTGCAATTTTCTTTTGCATTCTTTTCAGTTGTTATCATGCTGGATTTA
>NW_025207423.1:11691-13000 GCF_004010195.1 Chiloscyllium plagiosum | reverse complement strand
TGGCTGCCTTTTCTAATGCAGCAGACCCTTCCTAGTTCCAATCCTCACATCTGCTGTGGATTGTCAGGAAGCAGTCTCTCCCACTATGAATAGTCCAGGGAAGAGGATTGCAGTGTGTGGCAAGTTAGCTTGTGTCAGACAATGGTTCGACAGTGTGAGCTCAACATTGCACTGTTATAGCAACATCTGTGTTGCTGTTCCCAGCACCCAGTGACTGATAGCCAGGATATCAATCAGGAATAAACCATCACAACTTGTTCAGTCTGACAACCAGTTCCCTCTCTTTAATTTAGGACTCAGACTGCTGGAACAGTCACATGAAATCCTGGCAGGAGTTTAGCACAATCAGACTGCTGTTCATTTATTAGTAACTTTTATTTTGAAGGTGTCTGCAAGAGAGCATCCTGTGCAGATGAATTTCTCTCCCAATGTCATCTACTGCATCCGTTGCACCAGGTGTGGTCTCCTCTACATCGGGTGACAGGATGCCTTCTTGCGGATCAGTTCAGAGAAATCTCTGGGACTCCCACACCCATCAACCCCAACGCTGAACACATCAACTCCCCCTCCCACTCAGTCAAGGACATGCAAGTTCTGGGCCTCCTCCACTGCCAAACCATTACCAACCGATGCCTGAAGGAAGAACGTCTCATATTCTGCCTTGGGACCCTGCAACCACACGAGATAAATGTGGAATTCAACAGCTTCCTCATTTCCCCTCACCCCACATTACCCCAGTCCCAAGCATCCAACTCGGTACTGCCTTCCAGACCCGTCCATTACTGCCCCCTCCGACCTATCACCTTCTCCCTCACCTTCAGCCACCAATCATTTTCCTAGTTGCCTTTTCTCCACCCCCATCCCCCTCCCATTTATGTCTCAGCCCTGACTCACAAGCCTCATTCCTGAGGAAGGGCTTATGCCCAAAACATTGACTCTCCTGCTCCTCGGAAGCTGCCTGACTGGCTATACTTTTCCAGCACTATACTCTCGACTAACTATAAACATGCACAACTACATTTGTTTCAGTCTGTGGTACTTCTACCATTGAGCTCCTCTGTTTCTCATTTGAGTCTCGATAATGCATCAGCAGTCATGTTTTCTCGACCTGCCACATGCACAATTGTCAAACTGAATGGCTGTAACAACGAGCTCCATTTAAACAATCTGGCATTTTCATCCTTAAATCTCTCCACAAACTTCAATGGGTAATATTCAGTGTATATGATTGACTCAGATGCACTGGTGGTAATATAAACACTGAAATGTTATAGTGCCAACACCAAGTTTAAAGTCTCTTTCTCAACTG
>NW_025207423.1:0-663 GCF_004010195.1 Chiloscyllium plagiosum | reverse complement strand
TACGCTCCAGGCTCACTGCCTTTATTCCTGATGAAGGGCTTTTGCCCGAAACGTCGATTGCGAAGCTCCTTGGATGCTGCCTGAACTGCTATGCTCTTCCAGCACCAATAATCCAGAACCATAAAGCAACATGTCCACCCCTTTGACTGACAACTGCTGACAACCATTACAAATTGCCATGATTTGTATCTATGGTAAAAGGTGGGTCAAGACAGATATTGAAAGCAGCCAAGCAGGTGCATCATATGTGAGTGCTGAGAGAGCAAAGAAGGATTCCTCAGATACTCGAGGAGGTTGAACAGTTCATTAACTTCATGAACACCTTCCACTCTGACCTCAAGTTCACATGGACCATTTCCTACACCTCCCTCCCCTTCCTGAACCTCTCGTCTCCATTTCCGGCAACCAACTCAACATGGACTTCAAACCGACTGACTCCCACAGCTACTTGGACTACACCTCCTCCCACCCACCTCCTGTAAAAATGCTATCCCATAATCCCAATTCCTCCACCTCCCCTGTATCTGCTCCCAGCAGGAGCAATTCCACTCTGGAACATGCCAGATGGCCTCCTATTTCAAGGACCTCAATTTCCCCTCCCATGTGGTCAACAATGCCCTCCAGTGCATCTCCTTCACTTCCTGCAACTCTGCCCTTCAACCC
>NW_025207422.1:10135-13000 GCF_004010195.1 Chiloscyllium plagiosum | reverse complement strand
CTTACCTGCATTGGATTCCAGTCCCATTGGTTTAAATGATGTTGCTATTACGCAATTTTCTAATAGCGCAGATCACGCGGGAACGGAACTATCATGTTATATCAGAACAGACTATATAATAGCCTTGTAAATACATTTGTAGTTGACCAAGGAAAGACCAACTTAGTTTCGTAAAATCATTGCACAATTCCAAATGGGAATACTATATAATTCTAGATGGGGAATACTACATAATCCCAAATGGGGAATACCATTTGGATCATCTGAACTCCTCCTTCCAGAATAACTCTGTTGGTTGAATTTTCCCAGTTCTTGGCAAAGTGTCATTTTTGGGATTCAAGATTTTTGAGTTTCACGGAGGATTTTTAACCACGGCCCTTGGCCACCTATTTCACACAATCATCCGTTGCTCACCTCATTAATCACGTGTCTGAACTGCATGATATTTTTCTCATTCACTCGTGCAGTAGCAGAAGTGGAATTGCCCATCACTGCCAGCACCTTTTCAGTGTTCACTTCAGTGAATTGAGACTCCATACATTCCCATCCTACCCTTTAATTTGACACTTGATATCCTTATGTTCCCCCCCACCCACCCCCACCCACCCCCACAGCCCCTGACCTACAATTATGCCATGCTAACTGTCATGAACCACTGTCCCAACCCATTGAAGTGGTGGTCACTTGAATAAAGCCCCTCCTGCAGTACCCCATGCTCCCTTTTTTCTACATCAAATCCCACTCCTATATGGAGTTACCTCCCCTTCATTACCCGTCCATGTCTCAGCAACTGGCTCTAATCCCACAATTCAATTCCCAACTTCCCCCAATACAGCATGGAAGGTTCCCCTTGACGTTAACCGCCCAATCCTCAGGGCCAGACCATGACCGACCCCCGAGACTGACTTGTGAGAACAGCCCTGACTGACAATAGCCCAACCTCCTGACTGATATGACTACTGCTCCCTGATTGACGTACTGGTAATCCTCAGATTGGTTGGCCTTGACCTGCAGGACTGACAGGCCCTGTCATGGCAGTGGGAGTGGAGACTCAGCATTAGGAAGGAAGGGCTGCTGAAAATAACCCCTCCAAATCCTTATCACATCCTCTCCTCTGATAACCTCCCCATGACACCTATCTTGCCCTCAATCACCTTCGTTTTAGGTCCCACAATGAACCTGGGTTTTTGGTTGGTGTAACATCACCAACAACCAGTACCCACCTGGCAATGGTGATGACATGTTGCTGTTGGCTTCTGATTGACTGGTAGCCTGGGCCTGGTGTCAGGCTGGTCCCTTTATTTCTAAAAGCTGATCTTTTTCTCAAGGATAATGTGTCCTTGGTAAGGGAAGTTAGACAACTGTCTAAAGATGAGCAGAGGTTGATTAAGGAAGAAGTGCCAGATTTGCTAAAAAATATACACACAAGGGTAAAGTTTAATCATATAGGCCAGGAGTAGCAGATAAGGGGGTTACAATATTAAGGCACACAGGATCCTCTCAGCCTGTAAAGCTGAAGGATGAGGAGATAAGTATTGCTGAGGGACTATTGTCAGAAAAGATACTGGTAACAGGAATTCATGGTGAGATAAAAAGTGCTAAATTATGTAAATTGAGGTTAGAGAGTCCAGAGAAGAGAGGAAAATTTGTGGTAGGAGTACCAGACAAACTCTCAGCTCCACGAGTACAATTTGTCTTTGTGAATGACAAAGCTGATTCACCAGAAGGCATGCTGCCTACTCTAGTTGAAAAGCCAGTGGAGACACAAGCAACTGAAGGAATGAAGGATGTTTATCCAGCAATTTTCCCAGATCACAGAGGCACAAGTTGAACCAGGAGAGATCAAGAAGCACAGATAAGGAAACTGACGTAGCTTCATTGGGACCTTTTTTGATCAGATAAATGGGACAGAGCAGGAGCATTTAGATAAATATGCAAGTATCTTTAGCTCTACTAAGCTTATCAAATTACAGCAGAAAGATGAAAACTTAAAACAGTTATATCAAAGGCATTTACAGAGAAGGAGAGTGAATGTATCCCTGTGTGTTATTGCTTAACAAATGATGTCTTAATGAGGAAATGGAGACCATCACACAGTCAAGCAGGTGAGAAATGGGCAGAGATTCATCAAATTGTTTTGCCAGTAGAGTATAGAAAGGAGGTGCTGCGACTGGCACATGAGCTACCATTTGGAGGTCATTTAGGGGTGAGGAAAACACAGGCTAAAACACAAAGACATTTTTACTGGTCTAGACTACACAAAGATGTAGTTGATTTTTGCCAGACATGTCATACATGTCAACTAATTGGAAAACCACAGGCAGTTATAAAACCTGCACCTTTAATACCTATTCCAGCATTTGAGGAACCTTTCACAAGAGTCTTGATTGATTATGGAGGTCAGGATTCGAGTGGTGCTGGAAAAGCAGAGCAGGTCAGGCAGCATCCGAAGAGCAGGAAAATTGACGTTTCAGGCAAAAGCCCTTCGTCAGGAATTCCTGACAAAGAGCTTTTGCCTGAAACTTCGATTTTCCTGCTCAGATGCTGCCTGACCTGCTGTGCTTTTCCAGCACCATTCAAATCTTGACTCCAGTCTCCAGCATCTGCAGTCCTCACTTTTGCCTGATTGCATAGGCCCCCTACCTCAAACAAAAAGTGGGAATTTATTAACGATATTGAATGTGTCAACTAGAGTTCCAGAGGCAATCCCATTAAGCAACATCACAACTAAAAGGATTGTAAATGAATTAATGTTTTTTTACTAGATATGGATTAACAATAGAGATCCAGTCAGAGCAGGGATCAAACTTTACACCCAAATTATTCAAGGAGTTTATGGATAACTTGGGAATAAAGCAATTCAAA
>NW_025207422.1:0-1315 GCF_004010195.1 Chiloscyllium plagiosum | reverse complement strand
GGGGAGATGGGTTCTCGCAGAGGGAGAGTATGGGGCTGAATGGGGGTCAGACACAAGCGGCTGGCTGAGGGATGTGGGGTCCAAGGGGGGAAGGTGAGGATGGGAGGTGCTGCAAACCAGGGTCAGGGAGATGCAGCAGGGGATCACCATGGCTGCTGGGTCAAAAAAATCAAACCGCTAGCTTTTCTGGCTCTGAAAGCTTGGGGGAAGGTGAGGATGGGAGGTGCTGCAAACCAGGGTCAGGGAGATGCAGCAGGGGATCACCATGGCTGCTGGGTCAAAAAAATCAAACCGCTAGCTTTTCTGGCTCTGAAAGCTTGCAATTTTAAATAGACCTTTTAGACTATAATCTGGTGTCATTTGATTTGTGGTGTTGTCCACCTCAGTCCAACTCTGGCACCTCCACATCATGGGAATAACTGGGGACTGGGTGACTGGAGAGTTATTTGGACCTGCTGGGGTTGATAACTCATAGGGTTTGAAAAGGAACTGGAGATCGGGTGTGTGCCAGAGATATATGTGGAGTTAATGGGAGGCATGGTGGCTCAGTAGTTAGCAATGCTGCCTCTTAGCACCAGACACCTGGGTTTGCTTCTAGTCTGGGTCAGTTGTCTGTGTGGAGTTTGCACATTCTCCGTGTCAGCATGGGTTTCCTCCAGGTACTCTGGTTTCCTCCCACAGTCCAAAGATGTGCAGTTGAGGTGGATTGGCTGTGCTGACTTGTCCAGGGATGTGCAGGCTAGATGGATTAGCTATGGGAAATGCAGGATTATAGGGTTAATATAGTGTTTGGGGGAGGGCGGGGATTAGTTCTAGTGGGATGTTCTTTGGACAGTCGGTGTGGACCTGATGGACTGAATGGTCTGCTTCCTCACTGTAAGGATTCTATGGTAATTGGAATTGAGCATGGTGTAACCAAAACCCAGGGTTAGGAGCTGGGGAACTGCAGCCTAGTGTGGGGCGGGGACAAATAATGGAGGTAACTAAGACCCCAACTGGGAAGGATTTAACCTGGACTTGGGATAATTAGTAGGGAGAGGAGAGGCAGAATAATCAGAGAGAGATGTATGAAGGAAGTGGGATGGGACTTGAGTAATGGGTATAGCATTCAAAGCATAAGAGACGTGGAGCAAGTGACATGCAAAGGGGAGTTGCCCCCATGACCTGATGTTTGGAGAGGGTACTGGTATTGCATAGCCTGCCCTGATGATGCAGTGATTCATTCTATCGACTCTAATTGTGTATTTTTAGATTGAAAACTTTATCTTTTTATAATTTACAAATTGACTTAACCCACACCTCTAAAGAATAATAC
>NW_025207421.1:12664-13000 GCF_004010195.1 Chiloscyllium plagiosum | reverse complement strand
GTCAAATAATGACAAAATACAAAATTGTAAGTCATGGTGGAGACAAATAGCCAACGTTACACTGAAACCCAGATGTTAGATTCCGTATGTGGTCCAGTTGTTTGATTTTTTTTAAAATGTAAAGAATTCTTAACATACAATCATTCTCACATTTTTGTGCATCTTACAGTGAATGGGTGAATTCATCTGGATAGAATTTGCCGATCCGTGTGTGTATCTATCTATCTATCTATCTATCTATCTATCTATCTATCTATCTATCTATCTATCTATCTATCTATCTATCTATCTATCTATCTATCTATCTATCTATCTATCTATCTATCTATCTATCTA
>NW_025207421.1:0-740 GCF_004010195.1 Chiloscyllium plagiosum | reverse complement strand
ATTTGTCTGGATTGAAAGCCACCTGCCACTTTTCCGCCCAACTCTCCAGTCTATGTATATCCTCCTGTATTCTCTGACAGTCCCTTATGCTTTCTGCTACTCCACAATCTTTGTGTCATCTGCAAACTTGCTGATCATACCAACAGTGCCCTCTTATAGATCATTTATGTATATTACAAACCAACAGTGGCCCCAACACTGACCCCTGTGGAACACCACTGGTCACCTTTCTCCATTTCGAGAAACTCCCTTCAACTACTACTCTCTGTCTCCTACTGCTCAACCAGTTCTTTATCCACCTAGCCAGAACACCCTGCACACCATGTGACTTCACTTTCTCCATTAGCTTACCATGGGGTACCCTTTCAACTCCATCAGGCTCAGGATGTCTCAAGTCCCAAAACAAATGTGGGTCAGTGTCCTTTCGGTCAACTGTGCCAGTAGCAGCCAGCCTGCTCCTTTGTCATCCAGTCATCCCCGACTCTGGTCAGTCCTGCATCCTAAACTCTCTCCTCCCTCAGCCAGCATGAACCATGCTCGAGGAGGTATCTGTTCCTGAGCAGCTCCAGTGCAAGCCGCCTGTCTCCCAGACTGCAGTCAGGTCCATACAGAAGACGTGCAATTCCTGAAAGAAGACCCAAGACTGGGACCACTCCACGACCAGAAACTACATTCCGTGACAGAAGAAATACATCATCAGGGCATAACACTTGGAGGGGGCATGATGTAAAGGTATCACT
>NW_025207420.1:10648-13000 GCF_004010195.1 Chiloscyllium plagiosum | reverse complement strand
TGTATGGAATGAGCTGCCAGAGGAAGAGGTGGAGACTGGTACAATTGCAACATTTGAGAAGCATTTGGATGGATATATGAATAGGAAGGTTTTGGAGGGATATGGGCCAGGTGCTGGGAGGTGGGACTAGATTGGGTTGGGATATCTGGTCAGCACGGACGGGTTGGACCAAAGGTCTGTTTCCATGTTGTACAACTCGATGATTCTAGAGCCTGAAGTCTACGAAATAAATTAGAAACACGGAGAGAGAAGCATATAAAGGAGACTGACTAGCATTAGGTGATAGAGTTCAGAGGATGGTCTTTCAATAATGTAATAGGAGGAATAGAGCCTAGAATATTTCTGAATGCAATATATTAAAGTATTTAATTTTATTATATAATAAAGGTACGATAAAGAAGTTCAAGCCTAAAGTTAGTTGTTGACTGTACCTTCTTCTTGAACAGTCAGGCTTGAGCCCAAACTCTTTGATCTAAGAATAAAACCACACGACAAAAGAAACCCACAGATACAGGTTTTATAAATTTTTTGTTGAAATATAATAATAATAATATCAGCGCATTTATAAATGTTTCAATTCAGATATTTATTTTGAATGAATAATGTTAGTGATCATCAACCATTTAAGGACTGTTTATGATTCTGTACTAAAAGCTCCAACAAAACATCTCTATTATTCATAGAAACACTGACTGATAGAATGGTTACAGCACAAGAGAAGCTCACCTTGTCAATGTGAGAGCAACTCAGTGAGTCTCACTTCGAGCCTTTTCTACCTAGCATTGAAAATATTTTCTCTGCAGATACCATCCAATTCTGTTGTAAAAACTATAATTGCCTCTACTATTAATCTCAGGCTGTACATTTAATATTTTATTTACTCATTGTGTTAAGATGCATTTTCTCATGTCACCTTGATCCTTTTGTCAACCATGGTGCCCAGAATTGGTCACAACACGCCAGATGAAGAAGAACCAATCTCCTCTGCTGGTTCATCGTAAGTACCTTCTTTTTATAAACCATCCCTCTACTTATTAAGCCTCAGGATCTTTTCTGCTACATTATTCTTTTCTCTCAACCTACAGTGCCACCTTCAATGATGTGTACTGTACACATAAAGCTCCAGGTGCCCCCAGGATCCTTCACCAGATTTAGAATTGTATTTTTATATGTTGGTATCTTTCCTACCAAAATCTACTGTGCCACACATCTTTGCATTAAATTTAACTTGTTATAAATTTGTCTCTCTCACTTGCCTGTCCATGTTCTCTTGAAATCTGTGACTAGCCTCTTAACAGTTCACAATCCTTCCAAATTTTGTATCATTAGCAAATTTTGAAATTTTGCCCTACTCACCAATGCCTAGGTCATTAACATATGCAAAATAAAGCAGTGGACCCAGTGCCCATCCCACTCTGAAAAACAGCCATCCACCACTACTTTGTTTCCTTTCACTCAACTAATATCATATTCATGTGATCACTTTCCCTTTTATTCCATGGGGCTTCAACTTACCAACAAGCCTGTAAAATGGCATTTTATTAAATCTGGGTGAGCTAGTTTCCTCCCACAGCCCAAATATGTGCATGTTAGGTGGATTGGCCATGCGAAATTGCCCATAATGTCCAAGGATGTGCAGGCTATGTGCATTAGCCACAGGAAATCCAGGATTACAGGGATGGGGTAGGGAGGTGGGTCTGGGAGGGATGCTTTTCAGAGGGTTGCTAGGCTCTCAATGGGCCAATGGACTGCTTCCACAGTGTAGGAACTCTATGAAACATGGCACACCTAACAGCACTTATAAATATTAAATGCTTCATCCTGGTGCTTACCCTTTGTGGTTATCTTTTGGTGCTCTTTTGTAGTTTGGTGCTTCTACTGAGTGTGACCTGAGTGTCAGTGCACGTGTGGTGGACGGCTGCTGTCATTCTGAAGAGGGCAGCATAGAAATCTTCCTGCCATGCCCTATAGAGACTGTTGGCTGTGATTGCCAGTTTCACACTGCGCAATGTCAGTGTAGACTTCACCAGTCAGGGCTGTGTGGCAACTGTCAAAACAATAGTGGAGTGACAACGGTAGGTTGGGAGGAGTGATACTTCCATCCAGACAGAGCCCAAAACAATCCTGCTCCATAATTAATTCACAACTACCTTGGGGCCTCTGTTGAGATCACTGATTGACAAGCCTGGGAACAGATCTCAGGCAACGGATGTCTCGTTGCAATTTCTTTCCAATTGAGAAGCAGGAGCCACCAAGAATGCTGCTTGAGTTTCCCTTGCAGCACTTTGTTTATCCACACGAGCTGCAGTTGCTGCATTGGAAATGGTGACTTCAGTCATCAGACACAACATT
>NW_025207420.1:0-1158 GCF_004010195.1 Chiloscyllium plagiosum | reverse complement strand
CTAGCTATCACCATTGTTAACAACTAACCCGAGAATGCAACTTTAAAAAAAAGGGTTTTGTGATTTACACATGAAAGAAGTGAAACTATCATTGTATTCTAACAGATGAAAGGTGTAACAGACAATCAATTCTTCAATGTATAATTTCAGTTACATCACACTGCAAATTTTTGCTATAAATTCTGCGTTACGATCGAGCCCTCCACAATCACCTGATGAAGGAGCGTCGCTCCGAAAGCTTCCAATTTAAACCTGTTGGACTATAACCTGGTGTTACGTGATTTTTAACTTTGTACAACCCAGTCCAACACCGGCATCTCCGAATCATGGCTCTCAAGAAGGTGATGGTGAACGCTAGTGCTGAAAGGAGCAACTTCCAGGAATTTGACTCAGTGATAGTGAGAGAATGGTGATAGGATCCAAACACGTGGTATTGTTCTTTTAAAAATGTTTTCATGGGATGTTTGCTTAAGACAGCATTTATTAGTGCATTTCACTGCCAAGCCCTTTGCTTTGGAATTATCGTTGTGCAAAGCATTGCTCCTTAGCTGACCTTCAGGTTGATATGCAGCACAGACTGTTTGGATGGATATCTCTTCTGTTTATTTGGTAGTGGAGCTTAAGCTTGGAGCACTGAATACGTTGACCATCTTCCTCAGAAGCCTTGAGGTTGTTCATGGTGTTTAGGTGTGTTACAGTGGCATCATGGATAGTCGTGAATTCAGATATGTTTTAAGGGCAGGTCATCGTCTGCAGATTTGGGTTAGTGGCTGAATTTGAGTTCTCAAAACAGAGAATGTTCTGTTTTGTGAGCACAGAATAGTCAGGAAAGTGGGGAGGGTTAAAATGTCAAGCATCCTTCATTAGTACAAAGGGGATGCAGATAGAATGGCATGACCATGCAGATCCAATTGGTCCTGGTCTGATTTAATTATGAAGGGGCTGAATGGCCACCTAAAAATCTAATGTTCCTGTCCACTGCATGTTATTCTTGAGTTGATGTCCCGTGTGAATAAATTGAGAATATTTTTACTACCCCAAGACTTTGTGTTTGATTGCACCATTAAGCATTTTTCATATGCAGCCAGGTATGGAGAAGGTGGGATGGAGTTGTTGGATTTTTACAATGGACACTGCATCACTTGAGATTGAAATTTC
>NW_025207419.1:11279-13000 GCF_004010195.1 Chiloscyllium plagiosum | reverse complement strand
CGACAAAGACCACTGCATTTATCAGCAGAGGTCCTTGGCAAAAGCACATTCCAGTCTCTACTCCCCTTGCAGCTGCATTGAGGGCAGCATGTTGTGGCACAGAGAGTCCGCCCGTGGTACAAAGGATCTCACAGGGTAGTGCCCTTCCCACCAGCAGCCAAGTGATGTCAGTATATACACAGGACAAGGGTGAGCAAAATCTCTGCACTTCTGCTGAAAGGGGAGGCCTGCATTGTGCTACTCAGTTAAAAGGGAACAGCAGTGCAGTGCTGCTGGTTAAAGCAGGGTGCCCGCTCCTACTTGCAATGGGGGATAAGCTCAGTCTGCTACTGGTTAAGGAAGAACATGATGAGTTTGTTTCTGTATGAAGACGAAGGTCACTGTGCTTTTCAATGTAGGAAAGCAATGTATATACCTCGAAAAAAACAGGAAACTCTGGTTAGATGAGAAAAAGTCATTGTTACTGTGGATAAAGGGGAACAGAGTCACAGTGCCTCTGGTTAAAGGGGAACAATGTCACTGTGCCTCTGGTTAAAGGAAGCAATGTCACTGTGTATCTGGATAAAGGGGAACAGTGTCACTGTGCCTCTGGTTAAACGGGAACAATGTCACTGTGCCTCTGGTTAAAGGGGAACAATATCACTGTGCCTGTGGTTAAAGGGAACAATAGCACTGTGCATCTGGTTATAGGGGAACAATATCACTGTGTCTCTGGATAAAAGGGAACAGTGTCACTGTGTATCTGGATAAAGGGGAACAGTGTCACTGTGCCTCTGGTTTAAGGGAGCAATGCCATATGTCTCTGGTTAAAGGGGAACAATGTCATTGTGCCTCTGGTTTAAGGGAGCAATGCCACTGTGTCTATGGTTAAATGGGAACAGTGTCACTGTGCCTGTGGTTAAAGGGAGCAATATCACTGTGTCTCTGGTTAAAGGGAACAACAGCACTGTGCATCTGGTCAAAGGGGAACAATGTCACTATGTCTCTGGATAAAGGGGAGCAATATCACTGCGCCTCTGGTTAAAGGGAGCAATGCCACTGTGCCACTGGTTAAAGGGAGCAATGTCACTGTGCCACTGGTTAAAGGGGAACAATACCACTGTGCCTCTAGTTAAAGGGAGCAATATCTCTGTGCCTCTGGTAAAAGGGGAACAATATCACAGTGTCTCTGGTTAAAGGGAACAATATCACTGTGCCTCTGGTTAAAGGGGAACAATGTCACTGTGTCTCTGCTTAAAGGGGAACAATGTCACTGTGTCCCTGGTTAAAGGGGAACAATGTCACAGTGTCTCAGGTTAAAGGTGAACAATGTCACTGTGTCTCTGGTTAAAGGGGAACAATGTCACTGTGTCTCTGGTTAAAGGGGAACAGTGTCACGGAGCCTCTGGTTAAAGGGGAACAATGTCACGGTGCCTCTGGTTAAAGGGGAACAATGTCACTGTGTCTCTGGTAAAAGTGGAACAATGTCACTGTGTCTCTGGTTAAAGGGAGCGATATCACTGTGCCTCTGGTTAAAGGGGAACAATATCACAATGTCTCTGGTTAAAGGGGAACAATGACACTGTGTCTTTGGTTAAAGGGGAACAGTGTCACTGTGTCTCTGGTTAAAGGGAGCAATTGTCACTGTGCCTCTGGTTAAAGGGGAACAATGTCACTGTGCCTCTGGTTAAAGGGGAACAATGTCACTGTGCCTTTGGTTAAAGGGGAACAGTGTCACTGTG
>NW_025207419.1:0-1537 GCF_004010195.1 Chiloscyllium plagiosum | reverse complement strand
TGGTTGAGATTAGGAGGAGTGGAGGTGATAGAGAAAGCTGCAGGGATTGGCAGGGATGTTGATGCTGTTGGAGGTGACAAAATAGGGAGGAGTGGAGTTGGAGGACGTAACAGTGTTCGGGTAGATTGTACATTTAAGGGCTGGATGAAGTTAAATAGATAGGGAATGTTGTCAAGTTCGGAGTACCTTACAGAGATAGGGAGATATATAGATGCTGGAGGAGATTGGAGAGATTGGGCAAGGACCTGGACGAGTTTAGAGAGACAGGGAGAGATGCAGGGTTTGGAGGATGTAACAGAGACAGGAAGGAGTGTCGGGATGGAGTGAGGTTAGAGAGGTCGGGGTGTCATGTTTGGAGGATGTTAAAGAGATGGGGAGGGTGTAGGGTTTGAAGGAGTTCAGAGAGATAGAAATTGGTTTAGGGTTTGGAGGACGTTAGAGAGATGGGGACGGCTTAAGATTCTGCAGGAATTTATCGTAATAGAAAAGTTGATGAAGGTTATGAAGATACGATGGGTGACTGAGATAGAGATGGGTGAGGCGGCTGAAGGTGATGATGGTGAAAGGTACACATGGACAGGTGGACAGTTTAAAAACAGAGTTGTTCAATTAATTACTGGAGAAAAAAAAACAATGTAGATATCTGTGGAATAGACAACGAAAAGGGAGGAACTGAATGAGTGAGACCTTGGAATGTCCAATCACGAACTGAATGAGTGAGACCTTGGAATGTCCAATCACAAAACCCATGGAGTCAGTGACATGCAGCACAGGAGAGGCCCTTCAATTGATACCGACGAAAAAATTAAAACGGCCCTGTCGAATCTGCATTCCTTCCGATTGCCTGGGGGCTAGTGCCAGAATTGGGCGAGCTATCCTAAAGTTGGCTCAAGCAACAACGTTTCGGAGTAGAGTGGTGCTGGAAAAGCACAGCAGTTCAGACAGCATCCAAAGAGCAGGAAAATCGACGTTTCGGGCCTGATGAAGAGCTTTTGTCCGAAACGTCGGACAAAAACTCTTCATCAGGCCCGAAACGTCGATTTTCCTGCTCCTTGTATGCTGTCTGAACTGTTGTGCTTTTCCAGCACCACTCTACTACAGAATCTGGTTTCCAGCATCTGCAGTCATTGTTTTTACCCTCAAGCAACAACGTGACAATACGAAGCCTGATGGTGTCAGATCACACATTGACACGGAAACCTCCTGCTGACTCACCTCCCTCTGCCACATGATGTCAGATCAAACATTGACACGGAAGCCTCTTGCTGACGCCATTCCTACATCTGATGGATCAGTGTCCGTCCACATTGAACAACATTTTGAGGAAGCACTGAGAGAGTCACAAAAGTGGAAAAATATACTGAGAGGGCCATTTCAATACCACCACCAGGAATGGCTCAGCAGCAGCATTGCTGGTTGATATTGACAGGACCAAAAGGACATAACTGCGAGATTAGGTCTGCAGCGGGAGGGGAGGGAATAACTAAGAGGGAGAAACATATTTGAACTCACCAATCTACCGGGTGTAGACATGTTG
>NW_025207418.1:11634-13000 GCF_004010195.1 Chiloscyllium plagiosum | reverse complement strand
GACCTGGCCTCCATAGCCTTCTGTGGCAATGAATTCTACAGATTTACCACTGTCTGGCTAAAGAAGTTTCTCCTCATCTCCTTTCTAAAAGGTCATCCCTCTACTCTAAGGCTGTGCCCTCTGATCCTCCGCTCTCCTGCCGATGAAAACATCTTCCCAGCATCCACTCTGACCAGGTAGTTCAGTATTCTGTAAGTTTCAATCAGATCCCCCCTCAGCCTTCAAAATTCCATCAATTATAGTCTCAGACTCCTCAAGCATTCCTCAAGCTAAGCCTTTCATTCTTGGGATCATTCTCGCAAACCTCCTCTGGACCCACACCAGGGCTAATAGATCATTCCTGAGGTATGGGGCCCAAATTTGCTCACAATACTCTACATATGGTCTGTCCAGAGCCTTATAATGCCTCAGAAGTATATCCCTGCTTTTATATTCTTGTCCTTTCGAGATGAATGACAACTTTATATTTGCCTTCCTAACTACCAACTCAACCTGGAGGTTTACCTTAAGAGAAATATGAACTCAGATGCCCACTTCTCTTTGCACTTAAGATTTCTGAATTTTCTCCTAATTTAGAAGGTAGCCCATGCCTGTATTATTCTTACCAAAGTGCATGACCTCACACTTTCCAACATTGTATTTCATCTGCCACTTCTTTGTCCACTCTCCTAACCTGTCTCAATCTTTCTGCAGCCTCCCCACCTGCTCACTACTACATGCTCCTCCACCTATTTTTGTGTCATCCACGAACTTAGCCAGAATGTCATCAGTTCCTTCATCCTGATCATTAATGCATAAAGTGAAAAGTTATGGTCCCATCACTGACCCCTGTGGAACACCAGTAGTCACCGACTATCATTCTGAGAAGTACCCCTAAAGTCTTCACCATCTCTTCAGAACTCTAGAGTGTAGTCCATCTGGTCCAGGTGATATATTCACTTTCAGACCTTTCAAATTTTCTAGCAGCTTCACCTTGGTGATGGCCACCGTAATCATCTCTGTTCCCCACCCGCACCCCCGACTCTCTTGAATTATTGGAATATTACTTACATCTTCCACAGCGAAGACTGACACAAAGTACTTATTCAGTTCATCAGCCATTCTTTGTTCCCTATTACTACTTCTCGAGCATCATTTTCCAGCAGCCCAATGTCGATTTTGCTTCTCTTTTGCCTTTTATATATATAAAGAAGCTCTTTCATTCTTTCCTAATATGACCAGCTAGCTAATCCTCATATTTAATCTTCTCACTCCTTAGTTCTTTCTTCGTTGTCTTCTGCTGGTCTTTGTAAGCTTCTCTCTGCCCATTGCCACGTTATACACTTTCTCTTTTGCTTTATGCTATCCCTGACTTCCATAGTCAGCC
>NW_025207418.1:0-1072 GCF_004010195.1 Chiloscyllium plagiosum | reverse complement strand
AGTATGAACCCAGCATGGTCACACACATATGGGTTGTGTTGTTGGACGGTTAACTGGTTCTGTGCTTTTACACTTTTGCAGGAAGGGATGTAATGTTTTAAATTTTAACATTGTTTTCTTTTTTTCCACATTGCACCATGTTTCTGTACTTGGGGGTTGGGCGTGGTTACCTTTCTATTGAAGATGTGTTACATGAGGTTATTGTAGAAATGTAACTGTCCTTATGTGAGTACATGTGACATTAAACCTAGATTAGATAAGATTCACGACAGTGTGGAAACAGGCCCTTCTGCCCAACCAGCCCACACCGACCCTCCGAAGAGTAACCCACTCAGCAACATTTCCCTCTGATTCTAACACTATAGACAATGTAGCGTGGCAAACTCAACTGACCTGCACATCTTTGGACTTTGGGAGGAAACCGAAGCACCTGGAGCCCCTAGTTTATCGAATTAATCGTGTGTGAGTCCACAAATTGAATGTTCTTCGATACCTAGGGGGCTCGATTCTCTCCTGAGTTACTCTTTTTTTTCCGTAATATCATTAGGGATTCTCCTTTGGTTCTCCATAACCTTATCAGCCAAAGCTATCGCATGCTCATTTCCCCCTCCTGATTTCCCTCGGGTTTTCTCCTACACCGCCTATACTCCTTGAAGAATTCCCTTGATCCCCAGCAGCCTGAATCTGTCATAAACCTCCTTGCTTTTTTCTTTGCCTTAATATCTCCTGTCATGACCTGTTCCCTACTACTGCTGGCATTCCTCTTCACACTAACAGAAACATGTTGTCCCTTAACGCTCTCGCTTTTGGAAGTCTTGCACTTGCCTGACGTCCCTTTACCTGTGACCAGCTTTCCCGCAAATAATTTACGAAAGTTCCTGTCTAATACCATCACAGTTGGCCTTGACTCACTTTATAACCTTACCTTGTGGAAGAGGCTTTTCCTTTTCCAGAACTATTTTCAAACTCATAAACTTTCAGTCACAGGTTCCAATGAGCACAACGTGTAACAGGTCAGTCACTTGCCCCGCCTTATTTCCCAAGAGGAAATAAAGGCGAGGCCAGGATCAGA
>NW_025207417.1:11202-13000 GCF_004010195.1 Chiloscyllium plagiosum | reverse complement strand
CACATGTCAACGTTTGCTGTCCAGGTTACCATCTCATTGGTGTGTCCTGCATTCCTGCCAAACCTTCTCTTTTAATACATCCATATAATATCAAGATGAAATAACAGATATACAGCCCAGAAATGACTAATATTTATACAGCATCTAAGTAATTTATCGTATCAGAACATTAAAGGTTGAAGGAAGCTACACTACTCAAGCAGGTGCCTGAGAGTAAATGTGCAAAAACAGGGAAGCCTAGCTTGTGGCTGCAGTTGGAAAATGAAGTCACAAAATAGGTCCATAAAAATCACCAGAGTGAATGCTCAGTTTCTTGTGGATTTATCTGGAAGGATCAAAAAGTTGGGCATTGCGGATTCAAAGTTAGCTCTGGGTGGTGTAGCAGGTCTTTGAAGAGAACCATTTTGTACACTGACAAAATATCAAGGTTTCATAGCATCTTCCAGGAGAAGTTGACAGTAGCCTTATTGAATTTCAGCATATTGTAAACAAACATAAAAATAATGGAAACAGATTGGCCTGTATTGGGAACATTGTTGAGAATGCCATGAGTTTTTGACATGTCAGCCAATTGAACAGGGACCAAAGTTGGAAATTAAACTGTTTGTGAAAACAACATGAAAGGATTAGATTGACTGTTGTACTGTCACCATTGTACACAAGAAAAAAAACTGTATTTCTCAAAAGGAGTAATCTTCAACATTCATAGAGAATGGTTGGATGAAGGCTGCTTGAAACTCTGATTGAGGAAAGCTTAAAGTTTCTGACCAGAGAATGATGTAAAGGAAACTCTTCTTATTGGAGACATGTTCAGATCACACCTTGCTAACGTGTTGCAATCTAACTTCAACAGCAGTGATATTGCTGTGACTTCTGATGGTCAGACCAATCGTTTGATGCCTTTTTCGAGGAGTTGTTCATAGAGAATATGAAGAAAAAGTGGAATGATCAGATTCTTGGTGCCACTCTTTAAAAAGGGCGGTAAGGACAAGCCAGGGAACAGTAGACCGCTGAGCCTGACCTCGGTGGTGGGCAAGTTGTTGGAGGGAATCCTGAGGAACAGAATGTATATGTATTTGGAAAGGCGAGAACTGATTAGGGATAGTCAACATGGCTTTGTGTGTGGGAAATCATGTCTCACAAACTTGATTGAGTTTTTTGAAGAAGTAACAAAGAAGATTGATGAGGGCAGAGCAGTAGATGTGATCTGTATGGACTTCAGTAAGGCGTTCGACAAGGTTACCCATGGGAGACTGATTAGCAAGGTTAGATCTCATGGGATAGAGGGAGAACTAGCCATTTGGATACAGAACTGGCTCAAAGGTAGAAGACAGAGGGTGGAGGTGGAGGGTTGTTTTTCAGACTGGAGGCCATTGTCCAGTGGAGTGCCACAAGCATCGGTGCTGAATCCTCTACTTAATGTAATTTACATAAATATTTGGATGTGAGCATAAGAGGTGCAGTTAGTAAGTTTGCAGGAGACACCAAAATTGCAGGTGTCGTGGACAGCGAAGAGCGTTACCTCAGATTACAACAGGATCTGGACCAGATGGGCCAATGGCTGATTAGTGGCAGATGTGGAGTTTAATTCAGATAAATGCGAGGTGCTGCATTTTGGGAAAGCAAATCTTAGCAGGACTTATACACTTAATGGTAAGGTCCTAGGGAGTGTTGCTGAACAAAGAGACCTTGGAGTGCAGGTTCATAGCTCCTTGAAAGTGGAGTCGCAGGTAGATAGGATAGTGAAGAAGGCGTTTGGTATGCTTTCCTTTATTGGTCAGAGTATTGAGTACAGGAG
>NW_025207417.1:0-1020 GCF_004010195.1 Chiloscyllium plagiosum | reverse complement strand
TCGGTGCACTGGGGTGGGGAAGAGTGCAGCTGGAGTCGGTGCAGTGGTGGGGGAGAGTGCAGTTGGAATCGGTGCACTGGGGGGCAAGAGTGCAGTTGGGGGTCGTTGCGCTGGGGGTCAAGAGTGCAGTTGGAGTTGGTGCATTGCAGTAGGTGGTGGGGAGTCGGTGAATTGCAAGGAATGTGAGAATAGTTAGTGCATTGGGGTTAGTGCAGTTGAAGTTGATGCATTGGGGGAATGCGGGGGAGTCGATGCATTGCGTATAGTTGGTTCGTCGGGGCGAATGTGAAGGAACGAGTATGCAAACTGTCCTTGGTGCATCGCGGACAGGAGGAGTTGATACACTCGGAGACATTAAACCTGTTTTGAGATATGGGTGTACTTAGGATGTGGAGTGGTTGGGAGAAGTGCATTGAAGACGGTGCATTTGGGATGAAGGGTAATGGCATGGACGTCACTGGAGGACAATTTGTATCCCAGGAGTGTGTGATGGTGCATCTGATGGTGCATGTGGAGATACAGTGGAAGTTGATGCATTTTGGAGAAGAATGGAGAGGAACTGCTGCAGCTGCGGGAGGATGCTTAGGTGCATTTGGTGGGAAGAGAAGTTTGGAGCAGAAGGGGAGGAGTGGGTTTGATTCATCTAAGGTCAGAGTCACAATTGCTTCTGGGGTGTAAGGAAGGGTTGATGGATCAGGAGAGATTGGGAGTTGGTACATCAGAGGGGGAGGGGGTGAGTTTTGATGCTTCGCGAGGACGTTTTTTATTTCAAAAATATAATTTATTTGTAAAAATCTTTGTTTACATACATTGACACAAAAGCAGTTCGGTTGTGCACAGTTGCATGTCAAGCAAACAAACAAAACATCAAACTTTGACAATCCCAAAAAAACCAAAGACCTCTCTTACACAAAACTAATACTTACGTATATTTGAATGTATGACTGAACGGAGCTCCATTTGAGTTGTACAATAATACGTGAATGTTGTTGTGAGCAGCCAGGATTCCGTTGATACTCC
>NW_025207416.1:11116-13000 GCF_004010195.1 Chiloscyllium plagiosum | reverse complement strand
CAGATTTGTCTGCCTTTTTGTTAGGGCATTTGGTTAGCCATGATGATTAGGTTTAATGAGCCTTGTATCCTGGGAGGAAGAATCCTGAATAAATACAGGTGTAATAATTAATGCTGCTGAAGATTGGGAGCTTCGGTGTGGTTGCCTTTGAGTAGCCTTATGCATTCATTTATTTATTTATAGATTTGAAGTGAGTGTAGTTTTGATTTGTCTTGTAGAGTAGGTTAGTTCATTGCAATTGTTGTTACAATTTTAAATTGTTACATTTTTGTAATTTTATAAATTCGTAAACAACAAATTTCTCAAAACTATTTTAAAACGAGTCAACCTCAGAGGTAGTAATCTCAGGATTGCTACCAGTGCCACCTGCTAATCAAAGTAGAAATGAAAAAATAGGCAGAATAAATGTATGACTTGAGAGATGGTGCAGGAGGGAAGGGTTCAGATTTTTGGGGCATTGGGACCAGTTCTGGAGGAGGTGGGACTATCACAATTTGGACAGTCTACACCTGGGCCAGACTGGAACCAATGTCCTTGGGGATTCTTTTGCTGATGCTATTGGGGAACGTTTAAACTAATGTGGCAGGGGGATCGGAACCAAATGAGGAGGTTAGTGGACAGTACAGAGGTAGTAACTAAAGCCGAAAAGGAACTAAGTAATGAAGTCAGCATGACCAAGGGGAAGAGTAGGCAGGGAGTAAATGGTGAGCGTAAAGGGACAGGTCGTCTGAAGTGCATTTGTTTTAATGCAAGAAGTGTAGAAGGTAAGGCAGATGAACTTAGGGCTTGGATT
The DNA here is from genome assembly GCF_004010195.1 of Chiloscyllium plagiosum. NCBI lineage: Eukaryota > Metazoa > Chordata > Chondrichthyes > Orectolobiformes > Hemiscylliidae > Chiloscyllium > Chiloscyllium plagiosum. The sequence continues at coordinate 12,207 of NW_025207416.1, read as the reverse complement.
AGTTTCTGGGAGTATGATGTTATTGATATTACTGAGACTTGGTTGAGGGAAGGACATGATTGGCAACTAAATATCCCAGGATATCGATGCTTCAGGTGGGATAGAGAGGGAGGTAAAAAGGGTGGAGGAGTTGCATTACTGGTCAGAGAGGATATCACAGCTGTGCTATGGAGGACTCAAGCAGTGAGGCAATATGGGCAGAGCTCAGAAATGGGAAGGGTGTGGTAACAATGTTGGGGCTGTACTACAGGCCTCCCAGCAGCAAGTGTGCAATAGAGGTACAAATATGTAAACAGATTATGGAAAACTGTGGGAGCAACAGGGTGATGGTGATAGGAGATTTTAATTTTCCCAACATTGACTGGGATTCACTTAGTGTTAGAGGTCTAGATGGAGCAGAAAGTTAAAAATCACACAACACCAGGTTATAGTCCAACAGAGAGCGGCGCGAGCTGGGCAGAAGTGAGGTTGGAGCGCAGAGCTGGTCGGGAAGGTAAGTGATTGATATTTGAGTGGGTGTGTTCTATACCCCAGGCCCTACACAGTAGGTTAGAGGAGGAGGATGGGAGGGAGGCCCTACACAGTAGGGCCTCCCTCCCATCCTCCTCCTCTAACCTAACTTTAAAGTTCACAGGTAAGCTACTCAGTGTTCTTGGTTTTGGAGACGAAGTGTAGAGTAATGGCAGCGCAGGCAGTGGAATGTTCCTCCTGCCGGATGTTTGAGGTAGGGGTGACCACCGATACTCCTGCCGACTTCATCTGCAGGAAATGCAGTCAGATCCTGCTCCTCACAGAACGAGTTAGGGAACTGGAACTGGAGTTGGATGAACTGAGGATTATTCGAGAGGCTGAGAGGGTGATAGATAGAAGCTACAGGGACATAGTTACGCCAGAGAACAGAGGTAGCTGGGTAACAGTTAGAGGTGGGAAGGGGAGGAAGCAGGCAGTGCAGGGATCCCCTGTAGTCATTCCCCTAAACAATAGGTATACCGCTTTGGATACTGGTGGGGGGACAGCCTAGCAGGGGTAAGCTGCAGTGACCGGGTCTGTGGCGTGAGGTCTGGCTCTGAGACTCAGAAGGGAAAGGGGGA
>NW_025207416.1:0-3085 GCF_004010195.1 Chiloscyllium plagiosum | reverse complement strand
TACAGGATACTGTGGGAGTGTGTGATATACTGAGGGAGACACAGTACAGGATACTGTGGGAGTGTGTGATATACTGAGGGAAACAGTACAGGATACTGTGGGAGTGTGTGATATACTGAGGGGGACACAGTGCAGGACACTGTGGGATTGTGTGATATACTGAGGGAGACACAGCGCAGGATACTGTGGGAGTGTGTGATATACTGAGGGAAACAATACAGGATACTGTGGGAGTGTGTGATATCCTGAGGGGGACACAGTGCAGGATACTGTGGGAGTGTGTGATATCCTGAGGGAGACACAGTCTGTGGGAGTGTGTGATATCCTGAGGGAGACACAGTGCAGGACACTGTGGGAGTGTGTGATATACAGAGGGGGACACAGTGCAGGACACTGTGGGAGTGTGTGATATACTGAGGGAGACACAGTGCAGGACACTGTGGGCGTGTGTGACATACTGAGGGAAACATTGCAGGATACTGTGGGAGTGTGTGATATACTGAGGGAGACACAGTGCAGGACACTGTGGGAGTGTGTGATATCCTGAGGGGGACACAGTGCAGGACACTGTGGGAATGCATGATATACTGAGGGGGACACAGTGCAGGACACTGTGGGAGTGTGTGATATACTGAGGGAAACATTGCAGGATACTGTGGGAGTGTGTGATATACTGAGGGGGACACAGTACAGGATACTGTGGGAGTGTGTGATATACTGAGGGGAACACAGTGCAGGATACTGTGAGAGTGTGTGATATATTGAGGGGGACACAGTACAGGATACTGTGGGAGTGTGTGATATCCTGAGGGAAACAGTGCAGGACACTGTGGGAGTGTGTGATATCCTGAGGGAAACAGTACAGGACACTGTGGGAGTGTGTGATATACTGAGGGGGACACAGTGCAGAACACTGTGGGAGTGTGTGATGTACTGTGGGAAACAGTACAGGACACTGTGGGAGTGTGTGATGTACTGAGGGGGACAGTGCAGGACACTGTGGGAGTGTGTGATGGACTGAGGGGGATACAGTGCAGGATACTGTGGGAGTGTGTGATATACTGAAGGGGACAGTGCAGGACACTGTGGGAGTGTGTGATATACTGAGGGAGACACAGTACAGGATACTGTGGGATTGTGTGATGGACTGAGGGTAACTGTCTCAGTTTGCTGTTACTGTCCATTGTACTCCTTTGAGGGATGGTCATGTGCCAGTGTCTCTCCCCAATCTCTCGAGTATTTGACCCTCTTTTACATGAAGTTTCTGTGATTTTGATGGAGCAGGAACCCCGATAATGTGTCTCACCTCCAGTGTTTGTTTGCCTTGTTGTTTTACAGAATACTGAGCAACAACAAGATTGTAATCCTCAAGGCTGGTGCTTTCTCTGGACTTCAGACCCTTGAGAAATTGTAAGTGCCCTTTCTCACCTTGCTTGCTGTGATTGCTTTGGCATTGTCTGCTTGTTCTGAGTTGAATTACTTGCACAGACTTTGTAACAATGAATAAGAATTCCTGTATCAGCACACTCTCCTGCAGTCTCACTCCTTCCAGCTGTGTTCTGACAGACCCTCAGACAACAGCGTCTGTATCTTGGACACTGTATCTTGAAGAGGCTTCTATAAACTCGGTGGTCATTGGCTGGGGTAGAATGGAATGCAGAGGCTTGGTGAATGGCTGGGGGTGAGGACCTGAAAAATGGGGGAGTGAGGACAGGCAGCAATCTGGAAGCTAGGGGCAAAGTGATGACCTTAGGAAGGCAATGAGGAGTCCTGGGAAATGTGGAGTGGGAGGTGAGGGAGATTCTGGCCTGCGTGGGCTAGTAGGGGAGCCCAGTAGAGAAGATGGCAGGGTTTTCTGGGGGAAATTGGGGAGGCCCAGCAGAAATTCTTCCCAAGGCTGAAGGAACATGTTCAGGGGAAGATGAGACAACCATGGCTGACACCAGAAATTGGGGACAGTGTAAAATCAAAGGAAAAAGCGTACAGTGTGGGAAGCCTTTAAAAACCAGCACAGGATAACTAGACCAGTAATAAAGGGCGGGGGGGGGAAGATGAAATGTCAGGGTAAGCCAGTTCGTTATGTAAAAGAAGATTGCAAGAGCTTTTTTTTAAGATAATTAAAAGCTCAGAGAGAGGCAAGAGTGGAAGTTGGAGCACTGGAAGGTGAGGCTGGCGAAGGAGTAATGGGGACCAACGAAATGCTGGGGGAACTGGAACGGAACTTGGCATCAGCCTTCACAGTGGAAGACACCAGCAACATAGTCGGACTTGGAGAGAGACAGGCCTGAGGTGAGTGCAGTGGTCATCACTAAGGTGAAGGTAGTTGGGAAGCTTAAAGTGAATAAATCAGCTGGATTGGAGGGATTACACCTGGATTTCTGTAGGAAATCGCTGTGGAGATTTCCGGGGCATTGGTGTAATCTTTCAGGAATCGTTGGAGCCAGGAAGGATCCCGGAGGCCTGGAAAATGGCCGTCGTAATCCCCTGGTTTATAAGGGACAGAAAGAGAAGACAGCAAACTACAGGCTGGTTAAGATTTGAGCGTGTAATAAGAATGGGGTTGGAGAGTAGTTGGAAGTGCATGCTAAAATAGGGCTGAATCAACATGGCTTTGTCAAGGGAAGGTCATGCCTGACAAATCTGTTGGAATTCATGGAGGAGGTAACAAGCAGGTTAGACAAAGGAGAACCAGTGGCTGTGATCGATTAGAAATTTCCAAAGGTCTTTGACAAGGTAACACACAGGAGGCTGCGAAATAAAATAAGAGCCCATGATATTAGGGGCAAAGTGCTGGCATGGATTGGCTGACTGGCAGAAGGCAGAGAGTGGGGGTAAAGGGACCTTTTTCAGGATGGCAACTGGCAACTAGTCCACAGAGGTCAGTGTTGGGACCACAACAAACCATTAATGATACATTCGTGATCTGATGAGGGAATGGAGGTCTGTGTTGCTAATTTGCAGATGACTCAAAGATAGCTGGAGGGACTGGTAGCGTTGAGCAAGTGGGGAGTTTGTAGAAGGACTTGGACAGGCTAGGAGAGTGGGCAAAGAACTGACGGGTAGAATATAGTGTGGGAAGGTGTGA
>NW_025207415.1:12240-13000 GCF_004010195.1 Chiloscyllium plagiosum | reverse complement strand
TCATTCTGCACTGTGTATCCATAATCATCTTTCACTGTGTATCCATATTCATTGTGCACTGTGCATCCTTATTCATCCTGTATCAATATACATCCTGCACTGTTTATCTATATGCATCCTGCACTGTGTATCCATAATCACTCTGCACTGTGTATCCATAATCATTCTGCACTGTGTATCCATATTCATTCTGCACTGTGCATCCATAATCATCTTTCACTGTGTATCCATAATCATCCTGCACTGTGTGTTCATAATCACCCGGCACTGTCTATCCATAATAATCCTGTACGGTGTATCCATAATCATCCTACACTCTGTGTCCATAATCACCCGGCACTGTGTATCCATAATTATCCTGCATTATGTTTCCATAATCACCCTGCACTGTGTATCCATAATCATCTTGCACTCTGTATCCATATTCGTCCTGTACTGTGTATCCATAATCATTCTGCATTGTGTATCGATAATCACCCAGCACCGTGTATCCATAATCATCCTGCACTGTGTATCCATAATCATCCTGCACTGTGTATCCGTAATCACCCTGCACTGTGTATCCATAATCACTCTGCAATGTGTTTCCATAATCATCCTGCACTGTGTATCCGGAAACACCCTGCGCTGTGTATCCATAATGACACTGCACTGTGTATCCATAATCATCATGCACTGTGTATCATAATGATTCTGCACAGTGTATCCACATACTCATGCACTGTTTATCCATTATCACCCTGCACTGTTTCTCCATAAC
>NW_025207415.1:0-1511 GCF_004010195.1 Chiloscyllium plagiosum | reverse complement strand
CACCTGCCAGCACCCGGCCCATATCCCTCCAAACCCTTCCTATTCATATACCTATCCAGATGCCTTTTAAATGGTGCAATTGTACTAGCCTCCACCACTTTCTCTGGCAGCTTATTCCACACATGTATCTCCCTCTGCGTGAAAACGTTGCCCCTTAGGTCTCTTTTATATCTTTCCTCTCTCACCCTAAACCTATGCTCTCTAGTTCTGGACTCCCCCATTCCAGTGAAAAGACCTTATCTATTTATCCTATCCATGCCCCTCATGATTTTATAAACCTCCATAAGGTCACCCTTCAGCATCCGATGTTCCAGGGAAAATAGCCTTAGCCTATTCAACCTCTCCATATATCTCAAATCCTCCAACCCTGGCAATATCCTCGTAAATCTTTTCTGAACCCTTTCAAAATTCACAACATCTTTCCGATAGGAAGGAGACCAGAATTACACACAATAAATTAAAGTGCAGATGCTGGGTATTTGAAACAAAAACAGAAATTACTAGAGAAACTCAAAGTCTGGGGAAAGAAAATTTCCAGCAGCATGTCTGCTTTTGACTTACACTCATTAGGACAGATGCAAGAATATCGAATTTCAAAGGGACCACCAACTTCTAGCAACATAAGAAAGAAGCAGACTGTTTTTCTGATGCAGTGCTAATTGTTGAAACTTCTTATTCTTGCATCTGTCCTGATGAGTGCTGGAAAAGAACTTCAAACAAACATCAATGGCATGCCCCTTTTTACAGTAATGCTATATAAATGCAGCTTTTCTAAATTGATATAGATAATTAAACATGAACCATAAAAAGGGACAGTTTAAACTGGGAATGTTTACAATAGAAAAACAAAGGTGAGGGAAATTTATTAGTCTACCAGATATTTCAAGCAGTAAAATAAATTAAGGCCACCTACACCAATTCTGTGTCTTACAATTGTGTACTCCACAACCACCTGAAGGAGCAGCCCTCTGAAAGGTAGTGCTTCCAATTAAACCTGTTGGACTATAACCTGGTGTTATGTGATTTTTAACTTTGTACACCCCAGTCCAACACCGGCATCTCCAAATCATGAGTACACCAACCCAAGGTAGGTTGTAGGTGAATGTGCAGAGAAAGTGAGGACGGCAGATGCTGGAGATCAGAGCGAGGGTGTGTTGCTGGGAAAGCACAGGTCAGGCAGCATCTGAGGAGCAGGAGAATTGACATTTCGGGCATAAGCCCTTCATCGTTCCTTATAAGGGCTTATGCCCGAAACGTTGATTCTCTTGCTCCTCGACTGGTGAATGTGCGGAGGCTGGTGAATATATGGAACAATTCACCTGGAATAGTAGTGTAAGAAGATTTTAACAAATAAATGAAGGAAGTTGACAGACAAGGGAGAACTAAGAGACAACTCAAGAATAGAACAGATCTAACTATTTACGCTTTAATATAACTTTTATCAGATAGGTTTAAATAGTTTCTACACTGAACCTTTCTGTGCAAGAGTATTTCTTTCAGCTATCTCAAAT
>NW_025207414.1:11785-13000 GCF_004010195.1 Chiloscyllium plagiosum | reverse complement strand
ATGTTTGTACTTCAATTAGTCTGTACTTCACTTGAAATTGTCTACTCCCTGTCCAACCAACTGATTGACTGCTTTCCATTTCAGGGCTATATACCGTGCTGCTTCACTTAGCATGTATGGTTCCAAATATCCTGTGAACCATGAATGAAAAATATAGGAAGACATGAATGCGCTGCTGATGAAAGGGTGATGCCCAAATCGTTGACTCTCTTACTCCTCAGATGTTGCCTGACTGCCTGTTCGTTTTCAGTGCCGCACGTTTCCACTCTGATCTCCAGCATCTGCCGTCCTCATTTTCTCTATAACTGACGGCTCTCCCGTCTGCACACTGAGCAGGGAATTAATCAGCAGAAACTCATTGTATGTGCAGCAGACTGTTCAGTTCTGGAAAATTGCATTAGGTTAAGACATTCATTAAAAACGAAATTGCATTTCAACAAATACTAATTCAGTCCCAGAGTTAGTTTTGGTTCATGAATTGGGCAGGTTGATAAGGAACAGGGAATGACGGAAGAACTCCGAGGTACAGAGTATTCCAGGTGTTATATTCCAGAATGTTTTTTACCTTAATGCTGGGAATATTATCGGACGGACAGACGTGATAAGGGAACAAGGTGACATGTGGAAATGTGGCATTGTTGTCATTTCAGAGATGCATTTGAGGGAGGTCAGTGCTGACAAGTCAATATCCTGTGGTACAAGAACTATAGGCAGGACAGGAGAGGGGTAAAAGAGGAGGTGTGTTGCATTATTAGTCATGGAGTCAGTTACTACAGTAAGGAGGAGCGATATCTTGGAAAGATCTTCTAATGAGGCTTGATTGTTCGAGCTCAGGATCAAAACCATGGCAGAGGCACTGCTGGGGACGTATTATAGACCCCCAGATAAAAGAAAGTACAGGAGCAGATATAAAACTAATTTACTGAGGTGTGTAAAAACAATAATAGGTTTATTATACACAGGCATTTCATTTCGTGGCATTAATTAGGGCAGTGATAATATTTTAAGAGGGGACAGATGCCTTGAAATTTATTCCAGAAAGCTTGTTGTATCATCATGGAGCAGATACAACAATCGGTGGGGCAGTGATGTGCCTCACTGTGGCGAATGAAGTCAGGATATTTCTGGCAGGATTGGGAGAGCAGTAAACGGCCAGTGACCATTATATCATACATTTTATGTTTGGTAAGGAAAAGATTTTAAAAAACGCACTAC
>NW_025207414.1:0-2852 GCF_004010195.1 Chiloscyllium plagiosum | reverse complement strand
GCACTCACTCACTGTCAGGGCACTCACTCACTGTCAGGGCACTCACTCACTGTCAGGGCACTCACTCACTGTCAGGGCACTCACTCACTGTCAGGGCACTCACTCACTGTCAGGGCACTCACTCACTGTCAGGGCACTCACTCACTGTCAGGGCACTCACTCACTGTCAGGGCACTCACTCACTGTCAGGGCACTCACTCACTGTCAGGGCACTCACTCACTGTCAGGGCACTCACTCACTGTCAGGGCACTCACTCACTGTCAGGGCACTCACTCACTGTCAGGGCACTCACTCACTGTCAGGGCACTCAATCACGGACAGGGCACTCACTCACTGTCAGAGCACTCACTCACTGTCAGGGCCCTCACTCACTGTCAGAGCACTCACTCACTGTCAGGGCCCTCACTCACTGTCAGAGCACTCACTCACTGTCAGGGCACGCACTCACAGTCAGAGCACTCACTCACTGTCAGGGCCCTCACTCACTGTCAGAGCACTCACTCACAGTCAGGGCACTCACTCACTGTCAGAGCACTCACTCACTGTCAGAGCACTCACTCACAGTCAGGGCACTCACTCACTGTCAGGGCACTCACTCACTGTCAGGGCACTCATTCGCTGTCAGAGCACTCACTCACTTTCAGGTCCCTCATTCACTGTCAGAGCACTCAATGTCAGGGCCATCACTCACTGTCAGGGCACTCACTCACTGTCAGGGCACTCACTCACTTTCAGAGCATTCACTCACTATCAGAGCACTCACTCACTGTCAGAGCACTCACTCACTGTCAGGGCATTCACTCACTGTCAGAGCACAGAACCACTGTCAGAGCACTCACTCATTGTCAGAGTACTCACTGTCAGAGCACTCACACACTGTGTGGGCACTCACTCACTGTCAGGGCACTCACTCACTGCCAGAGCACTCACTCACTGTCAGGGCACTCACTCACTGTCAGAGCACTCACTCACTGTCAGGTCCCTCACTCACTGTTAGAGCACTCACTGTCAGGGCCCTCACTCACTGTAAGGGCACTCACTCTCTGTCCGGGCACTCACTCACCGTCAGAGCACTCACTCACTGTCAGGGCAATTATTCACTGTCAGAGCACTCACTCACTGTCAGGGCACTCAATCACGGACAGGGCACTCACTCACTGTAAGGGCACTCACTCACTGTCAGGGCACTCAATCACGGACAGGGCACTCACTCACTGTCAGAGCACTCACTCACTGTCAGGGCACGCACTCACAGTCAGAGCACTCACTCACTGTCGGCACGCACTCACAGTCAGAGCACTCACTCACTGTCAGGGCCCTCACTCACTGCCAGGGCACTCATTCACTTTCAAAGCACTCACTCACTGTCAGAGCACTGACTCACTGTCAGGGAACTGACTCACTGTCATATCACTCATTCACTGTCAGAGTACTCACTGTCAGGTCACTCGCTCACTATCAGAGCACTCACTGTCAGGTCACTCACTCACTGTCAGGGCCCTCACTCACTGTCAGGGCCCTCACTCACTGCCAGGGCACTCACTCACTGACAGGGCACTCACTCACTGTCAGAGCACTCACTCACTGTCAGAGTACTCACTGTCAGGGCACTCACTCACTGTCAGTGCACTCACTCACTTTCAGAGCACTGACTCACTGTCAGGGCACTCACTCACTGTCAGAGTACTCACTGTCAGAGCACTCACTCACTGTCAGAGCACTCACTCACTGTCAGGTCACTCAATCACTGTCATGGCACTCACTCACTGTCAGATCACTCACTCACTGTCAGAGTACTCACTGTCAGGGCACTCACTCACTGTCAGATCACTCACTCACTGTCAGGGCACTCACTCACTGTCAGAGCACTCACTGTCAGAGCACTCACTGTCAGAGTACTCACTTTCAGGTCCCTCACTCACTGTCAGAGCACTCACTGTCATGGCCCTCACTCACTGTCAGGGCCCTCACTCACTGTCAGAGCAATCACTGTGTGGGCACTCAATCGCTGTCAGGGCACTCACTCACTTTCAGAGCACTGACTCACTGTCAGGGAACTGACTCACTGTCAGATCACTCACTCACTGTCAGAGTACTCACTGTCAGAGCTCTCACTCACTGTCAGAGCACTCACTCATTGTCAGGGCACTCTCTCACTGTCACAACACTCACTGTCAGAGTACTCATTTTCAGGTCCCTCACTCACTGTCCGGGCATTCACTTACTGTCAGGGCTCTCACTCACTGTCAGGGCACTCACTCACTGTCAGAGCACTCACTCACTGTCAGAGCACTCACTCATTATCAGAGCACTCACTGTCAGGGCCCTCACTCACTGTCAGATCACTCCCTCACTCACTGTCAGAGCATTCACTCCCTCACTGTGAGCCTATCCTGATGCTCCCCGTGTCCCTGCTTTGCCTTTTAGCACTACCCCTCAGCATGAGCTTCCAGGCTCACAGTATTGATGCATTACATTGCTGTCTGTCACAGACACCAAGCTCGGAAACAGCGTCACGTTTGTCATCATGCCTCAGTCGTAAGAAGGACGATCGCCTTTGATCAGTGTGTGCCTACAGAATAAATCAAGAACAGCTTCTAAATCCAGTCCAGAGGCTTGGATGCAGCCAGGCAGCCCCTCAGCATGGTCAGAGTCAGGATCCTCTCCTCATAAGTGATGAGAAGCCAAATGTCAGACCGTCCAGCAGCCAGCGTGACTGCTTCCACCCTTTTGTGAGGCTGCTTCCCCCTCACAGTTAGAGAGAGGCAACTATAAAGGGAGATGAAGTTAGCAGCTGAGCTGTTATGTTGATGCACAGGGTGTGTGTGTGAGGAGGCATGCAGAGTTAGAG
>NW_025207413.1:12550-13000 GCF_004010195.1 Chiloscyllium plagiosum | reverse complement strand
TACTAATGAACCAGTTTTGGTATCTTCGAATACAATATTAATCTCAGTTCAGATGATTTTGCTTATTCAACATTGATTTCCTGTATCTTGGCTTCTGTATAACCAGTAATTTGCTGTGGTCGTATTAAGTTAGCATTTGATCGTTTTTAAAAACCATTTTTTTTAAAGATATTTTTATTAGAAATTTAACATTTTTACAAGTTTACAAAAATAAACAAAACTCTCAGATATAAACATTGATATACAATTAGCTCAAATATACAATAGCCAAAATTTAACAAAAAAAAAACAACAAAACAAAAAAAGAACCGAAAAAAAGAAAAAAAAAACAAACAAAACTCAACTATCTACTAATCTAACCTACAACTAACCAGAGTGTATATTTAAGTCTCTTACATGCTCGGAATGTGTTAACATCAGATGTAATAAAACCCATATTCGTGCGGGATT
>NW_025207413.1:0-4150 GCF_004010195.1 Chiloscyllium plagiosum | reverse complement strand
TCCTCCGTACTGGGTGCCCAAAGATCAGGAGCGTGGGACTGAAGTGCAACCAAAAGCAGAGGAGGAGGTTTTTCAGAAAATCAAAAAGGGAGTGCAAACGCCCCACACCCAATATATACGTGGTCCACGGACTCCACAGCGCCACAGAACAAGCAGTTGGGCTGGGAGTCCGTGAACCACCGTAATCTGCGGTTGCAGGGGACTGCTGCGTGCAGCACCCTCCACCCCAGATCCCCGAGAGAAAGGGGGAGGACTCCCGCGTAGAGAGCCCTCCACTGGGGATCCCCACCGCCCGGTGGCACATGGGCACGCCAAGGCGTGTCCGGACGGTGGGTGAGGGGGAAGAGGTGGGTGGTGTGCAGCAGCAGTCGGTACAGGGCTCTTCTTTTTATCTCCCTAAACGAAACAAAGTTAAAATTTCGGAGGCGGCTCAGGTTGTGGGGCACAGGCTCCCGCGGGAAGTACGGGACCTTGGGGCCAATGTGAAGTTCCGTCCGGGCTGGGGTGAGCTCGGTCGGGATCCCACCGCACACCTGAGCGTCCTCCAACTGGTGTGCTACGTCGGGTCCGAGCACCGCCGTTTTGAGGCGTCGGATGGCGGTGGCCACGTACTGGACGTCTACCGCCGCCCTGCCTGCTATGTCCTGCGGCAGCGTCCAGCCCAGGCCCCCGGCACCCAGCACGTCCCCGACCCTGGTCACCCTCGCCGCCGCGGCCCTCCCCTCCGACAGTCACTCGAACCCGCGAGTACGGAGGTGCGGATTCCTGAGCAACGGCTCCCTGACGACAGCCGCTACTCCAGCCGGAGGGTAGGCGCGACGCGATTCGACCATGTTCCAGACAGTGATCAGGTCCTGGTAAAAGACAGGCAGCGTCTTGTGGGCGACCTGCAAACCGTCACGGTCGACGAACAGGAGCTGCGTGTCGTAGTTGAGGTTACGCACCTGGCGGAAAAAATACGTCGCCAGGGCGCACCATCTAGGAGGAGGCTCGACGTAAAGGTATCGCCGCAAGGTCTGAAGGCGGAACGTCGCGGCCTGGGTGCGGGCGCACACCAGCGACTGACCGCCCTCCTCAATAGGGAGACTCAGAGCCTGCGCGGCGTCCCAGTGCATCTTTTTGTCCCAGAAGAAATCGACCAACGTTCTCTGGATGCCAGCGACAAAGCCAAGAGGAGGGACCAAAGTGACCGGCCGGTACCACAGCATGGCGGCCACCAGCTGGTTTATGTCCAGCACTCGACTCCTGTAAGATAGCACTCGGAGCAGTCCTGTCCAGCGGCCTAGGCGAGCCGAGACTTTGGCCTCCGGCTCCTGCCAGTTGGCCGGCCAGGATTCCTCAGCCGGGCTGAGGTAGACCCCCAGGTAGAGGAGATGGGTGGTACTCCTGCTGAGCCCCCGTAACTCCTCCGGCGGAGAGTCCACCCGCCACGGGCCGACCAGTAGTCCGGAACATTTGGCCCAGTTGATCCTGGCGGAAGACGCCGCCGGGTACACGGCCTGGCACTCGCGCATCCTCCCCAGGTCAGCCGGGTCGGTGAAAGTGAGGAGCACGTCGTCGGCGTAGGCCGAGAGGACCACCCCCGTGCCCGCGCCGCGCAGAACCAGCCCCGACAACCTCCTCCGCAAGAGGCGCAGGAAAGGCTCCACGCACAGGGAATACAGCTGGCCGGACAGGGGGCAGCCTTGACGCACTCCTCTCCCGAAGCGAAGGGGCGCCGTCAGGGACCCGTTAACTTTAACCAGACACTCTGCGGCGGCGTACAAAAGTCGGATCCGGGCGACGGACTGCGCCCCGAACCCGAATGCCCGCAGAGTCCCGAGCAGGTACTCGTGATCGACCCTGTCGAACGCCTTCTCCTGGTCGAGAGACAGGAAGGCGCTCGGCAGACCAGCCCGTCGACAGAAATGGATCAGGTCCCGGACCAGGTGGACGTTATCGTGTATCCTCCGGCCCGGGACCGTGTAGGACTGGTCCGGGTGGATCATGTGGGCCAGCACGGAGGCCATGCGGGAAGACAACACCCTGGCGAAGATTTTGTAATCCGTGCCGAGGAGGGAGACCGGACGCCAGTTCTTTAAGGAACGAAGGTCCCCCTTCTTTGGCAGCAGGACGATGACCGCCCTGCGCCAAGAAAGGGGCAGCTGTCCGGCATTTAGACACTCCCCCAGGACCTGTGCGTAGTCGCTCCCCAGGACGTCCCAGAACGCCCTGAAGAACTCCACAGTCAGCCCGTCCAGCCCCGGGGTTTTGCCCCTCGAGAGCCGGTCGAGGGCGCCGGTCAGCTCCTCCAAAGTGGCGGGAGCGTCGAGCCTTCCGGCGTCCTCCGGGCCGAGCTGCGGCAGGTCCTCCCACAGAACTCTGCGAGCATCTTCGCTGGACGGATCCGGAGAGAACAGGGCTGTGTAATAGTTTCGGACGTGGGCCCTGACGCCCTCCGGATCCGAGACGAGGGACCCGTCGTCGGCCAGCAGCACAAGGAGCTGCTGGCGGGTGCCACGCCTTTTTTCCAGCGAGTAGAAGAAGGGGGAGCCGCGGTCCAGGTCCTGGAGGAGCTGGATCCGCGACCTCACGTACGCGCCCCGGGCCCCGACGAGCTGCAGGTCCCGGAGCGCGGCCTTCTTCTCTTCGTACACCCCGCGCAGGGCCGGGTCCGCGTCGGGCTGACCGAGGCGTGACTCCAGGTCGAGCAACTCCCTCTCCAACTCCCCGATCCTGGATTTCCGCCTCTTCGTCGACCCCCTTGCGTACTCCTGACAGAAGACGCGGACGTGAGCCTTGCCCACGTCCCACCATAGCCTCAGGGAGGGGGAGCTTCCCCGCTTCCTTCTCCAGCCGGCCCAGAAGCGACGACACGAGTCCCGGAACCGCTCGTCCTCCAGCAGCAGGTTGTTAAAGTGCCAGTACGCGGAGCCGAGCCTGGCGCCGAACGGAAGGAGTTCCGCCCACACCAGGTGGTGGTCCGTGCACGACACCTGCCGCATGGAGGCCTTCGGGAGACAGGAGGCGTACGCCCGCGAAACGTACAGGCGGTCGATTCTGGACGCTCCGACCCCAGGCCTCACGAAGGTGAAGGCGATGGAGTCGGGATGGAGATTCCGCCAGACGTCCACCAGGTCGAAGGACTTGACCAAGTCCCCCAACCTCTTCCCTGCCGCGCGGTCAGTGCGGGCACCGCCGTGGTCCCTGCCCTCGAGGACGCAGTTAAAATCTCCCGAGGACGACGCACTGGTTCTCGTCGATGGAAGCGAGATGAGCGGGCACTTCTTGGAAGAAGCTCGCTTGCCTCGGCCCGGCCGGGGGAGCGTAGACGTTCACCACGTGAAGCACCGCGCCCCCCAGCCGAACCGTCAGGTGAAGGAAACGGCCTGGCACTGGCTCCCTGACCCCCAAGATCTCCGGCTGAAAATGCGGGGCCAACAGGATAGCCACCCCGCCAGATCTGCGGGTGAGGTGACTCATGTAGACCCCCCTCCTCGCCACTCCAGGAGCCAGGTGGCTTCGTCTCCCGGGGTAGTGTGGGTTTCTTGCAGGAAGCACACCGCATACCTCCCGTCCCGAAGGACCGAGAGGGTCTGGAATCTGCGCTGCGACTCCCTGCTGCCGTTGATGTTGAGGCTGGCTATAGTCGTCTCCATGTCGGAAGCTTTGTGCAACCATCATCAGTACAATTACAAACCGATATATACATTTACAGGGAAGACGGGATAGGGGGCACAGAAGTCCCTCGCCCTCACCAGGAGTGCCCCCAGGAAGTTCCTGACTCGCTTTCGCTCGTTCACGTCGAGCCCAGGCGCCTGGCGGGCAGCGAGGGCCGACCAGTAAACTCTTTCGAAGGAGCTCCAGCGGTCGAGCGCCAGTTGGGCTCTATCCCGGCGACTCCGAGTTTCCTCGACAAATTCCCGGAGTTCCTCGAGGTGGATGAGGGGGAGATCGGTGGGGGGCACCCGGGACTCAAAGATGTCACTGCAGACGGAGTCCGCGTCGTCCCCGGTGTCCGCCACCGATCCCGAACCCTCCGGGAGGTCGCCCTCGGTCACCGACCCCTCCCCCACCGAGAGGATGGGGGCTGGTCCGGCGCCGCCAACCGCCCTCAAACCCCCGGCGACCCCACCCCCAGGGTCACCGGCGGTACCTTCCTCGGCGCACC
>NW_025207412.1:12016-13000 GCF_004010195.1 Chiloscyllium plagiosum | reverse complement strand
CTTCAGTGCGTCCCTCAGCACATAGTCCTGGACCTTGGAATGTGCCAGTCTGTAGCACTCACTTGGGGTCAACTCCTTCAGCTAGAAGATCAACAGGTTTCGGACCACCCAAAGAGTGGGATCATCAACCCCACTGAGTTGATGATCCTCCAGGCACAGTTGATGTTCGCCTCGTTGTGTGTCCTGGGGAACAGACCGTAGAGCATGGAGTCCTGCATCACGGAGCTGCTCGGGATTAACCTCGACAAACACCCCTGCATTCCCCTCCAGACTTCCTTTGCGTAGGCACATTCCAGAAGGAGGTGTGTGACAGGCTCGTCCCCTCCGCAGCCACTTCGAGGGCAACGTGCGGTGCGGCAGTGAGTCCGGGCGTACATAAGGATCTCACCAGCAGAACCCTTCTCACCAAGCATGTCTTGGTGCTTGTTGGAAAGTTCTGGCGATGAGGCATTCTGCCAAATGACTTCGACAGTCTGTCCAGGGAACCACTCAATAGGATCCACCTTCTCCTTTTCTCGAAGGGTCTCAAGGACACTACGTGCTGACCACTTCCGGATCGACTTGTGGTCAAAAGGTGTTTTTCTTCATAAACTTCTCCACGAAGGACAGGTGATATGGGATGGTCCAACTATTTGGCAGTGGGGGGGGTGCAAGTCACTGAGCGTGTAACATCAGCGATGGTGTGAGGGATGGAAGTGATGTCACGTGTGGTGCTTGAGGAATTGTGAGGGGTGGAAGTGGCTGTGGAAGCGGCCATGATGGGGGCAGAAGTGACATCTTTGGCTATGTAGAACAGTCCGTCTTCTGTAATTACACTCCCCACCTCTTCCTCCGCTACATTGATGACTGCATTGGCGCCACCTCGTGCTCCCGCAAGGAGGTTGAGCAATTCATCAACTTCACCAACACATTCCACCCTGACCTTAAAGTTAACTGGACCATCTCTGACACCTCCCTCCCCCTCCTGGACCTCTCCATCTCCAT
>NW_025207412.1:0-9938 GCF_004010195.1 Chiloscyllium plagiosum | reverse complement strand
TAGATCAAACCCTCCAACCCTGGCAACATTCTTGTAAATCTTTTCTGAACCCTTTCAAGTTTCACAACATCCTTCCTATAGCAGGATTCCAAAAGTGGCCTAAGCAATATTCTATACAGCCAGAAATGACCTCCCTACTCCTATACTCAATGCTCTGACAAAAAAGCATACCAAATACCTTCTTCACTACCTTATCTACCTGCAACTCCATTTGCACAGAACTATGAACCTGCACTCCAAGGTTGCTTTGTTCAGCAACACTCCCCAGAACCTTACTAATGGCCTGATCTGATTTGCGTTTTCAAAATGCAGCACCTCACATTTATATAGATGAAACACCATCTGCAACTCCTCGAGCCATTGGCCTATTTTACTCTGAAGTAACCTTCTTTGCTGTCCACTATACCTCCAATTTTAGTGTCATCTGCAAACTTACTAACCATGCATCCTATGTTCACATCCAAATCATTTATATAAATGAGGAAAAGCACTGGATCCAGCACCGATCCTTGTGGTACTCCACTGGTCACAAGCCTCCAGTCTGAACAGCAACCCTCCACCACCACTGTCTGTCTTCTACCTTCAAGCCAGTTCCATACCCAAATGGCTAGTTCTCTCTGTATTCCATGAAATCTAACCTTGCTCAGCAGTCTGCTATCAGGAACCTTGTCAAATGGTTTACTGGAGTCCATATGGATCACGCCCACCACTCTGCATTCATCAATTGTCTTTGTCACTTCTTCAAAAACTCAATCAAGTTAATGAGACACAATTTCCCATGCACAAAGCCATGTTGATTATCCCTAATCAGTCCTTGCCTTTCCAAGTATGTGTGAGGATGGGACTTTGTCTATACAAGGACTGTGTGGTGGTCACTTCCACTGTCATGGACAGAAGCACCATGGTAGATGGGCGTGATTGAGACCTTGTAGATTTTTCCCTGTTTTGAAATGGTTCTGTCACCATCTACCACAGTAAAGTAGCTGCATCTTTTAGGTCTTGGTTGTCTCAGTCAGCCACAATTCATTTACAGTGATGAGTGCTCTTCATTTCCCCATCTCCTTCTCTGTGTTTCTGATTCTCCAACTCTCAGACTATTTCATTTTTCAGTCTGTCTCTCACTATGATCCTATCTGCCCATCCCTTTGTTAGACAGTCTATATTCTGTTTTTCTTCTTTCTCTCTGGTCTGGATTTTGCTCTGGGTTGAGAGTTGGCTGAGTCAGCAAGATAGCACAAGAGGATATTGTGTCAGTTGTCCACTGTGTTGGCCTCTCTGGGCTATATTAATTCACCTTAAAATCAATCTGAGTAGGCTACTTCCTCACATCTTCAATCTTTCCAAAGATGCAAGGCCCCACACTGTGTCACAGCCTCATTGAAGCGGGGCAGGCAGCTGCACTGACCATTGAGTGAAATACAGACAATCAACGTATTGTTCACAAGGGAGCCTGTGGCTAGTCACAAACCTACCACTGAGGACATTAAGCTGTCACATTGAGTGTGCTGTCATAGAGAACGATAATTGGACTTTGTTTACTTACAGCAATGCGTCAAGTCACTTCTGCATTTAAGGAAAGTATGATTCTAGAGTCAATAGATGTGAAGTTGGAAAAGTACAGCATGTCTGACAGCATTTGAGGAGCAGAAAAGTTAATGTTTCAGGCCAAAACCCTTCGTCAGGACTGAAGAGAGGGAGGAAGCATAGACGTATATAGAGGGAGGGGGGTGCGGCTGAGGGAAGGGTAGGTGGGATGGTGATAGGTGGATGCAGGTAGGGGGTGATTGTGATTGCCATAAAGCGTGGTGCTGGAAAAGCACTGCTGGTCAAGCAGCATCAAAAGAACAGGAGAGTCAATGTTTCGGGCATGAGCCCTTCAGCAGGATGCGCAGTTTTGGGGTCCATAAGGAAGGATGCACTGGCCCTGGAGCAAGTTCAGAGGAGGGTAATGGGAATGGTCCCAGGACTGGAAAACTTAACATATAAAGAATGTTTGAGGACTTTGGGTCTATACTCGTATACTCGATGAAGTTTAGAAGGATGGGGGGGGGGGAGGGCGGTATGCGCGGGGGATCTAACTGAAACTTATAGAATACTGAATGACTTTGACAGAGTGGATGTTGGGAAGATTTTCCATTGGTAGGAGAGATTAAGATCTGAGGGCATAGCCTTAGAGTAAAGGGAAGACATTTTAGCATAGAGATAAGGAGAAGCATCTTCAGCCAGAGCAAATCTATGAAATCCACTGCCAGAGAAGACTGTGGGCAAGGTCATTGAGTTTATTTAAGATGGAGATAGATAGGTTCTTGATTTTCAAGGGGATAAAGGGCTATGGGAAGAAAGCAGGAGAATGGGGTTGAAAAACTTATCATCCATGATTGAATGGTGGAGCAGACTCAATGGGCTGAATGGCCTAGTTTCTGTTTCTATGTCTTATGGTTTTATGGGATAAGGCTGGTGGAGAAGGGATTTTGAAGCTGGTGAAATCGATGTTGAGACCATTGGGCTGTAAGCTCCCCAGGCAAAATATAGGGTATTATAGAGTCATATAGATATACAGCATGGAAACAGACCCTTCGGTCCAATTTATCTATGCTGACCACATATCCTAACTTTATCTAATCCCATTTGCCAGCACTTGGCCAATATCCCTTCAACCTCTCCTACTGATATCCAGTTGTCTTTAAAATGTTGGTATTGTACTAGCCTCCACCACTTCCTCTGGCAGCTCATTCCATAGACGCACCACCCTCTGCGTGAAAATTTTGTCCCTTAGATCTCTTTTATGTGTTTCCCCTCTCAACCTAAACCTATGCCTTCTAGTTCTGGATTCCCCCACCCCGGGAGAAGATCTTGTCGATTTATCTTAAACATGCCCCTCATGATTTTATAAACCTCTATAAGGTCACCCCTCAGCCTCTGATGCTCCAGGGAAAACAGCCCCAGCCTATTCAGCCTTGCCCCTGTAGCTCAAACCCTCCAACCCTGGCAACATCCTTGTAAGTTTTTTCTGAACCCTTTCAAGTTTCACAGCATCCTTCCCATAGAAAGGAGACCGGAATTGCATGCAATATTCCAATAGTGGCCTAACCAAAGTCCTGTATAGCTGCAACATGACCTCCCAGCTCCTATAATCAATACTCTCACCAATAAAGAAAAGCAGACCTTCTTCACTATCCTATCTACCTGCGACTCTAATTTCAAGGAACTATCAATCTGCACTCCAGCATCTCTGATCAATAACACTCCCCAGGACCTTACCATTATGTGTATGAGTCCTGCTAAGATTTGTTTATTCAAAATACAGTACCTCGCATTTATCTAAATTAATTCCATCTGCCACTCCTCAGCCCATTGGCCCATCTGACCAAGTTCCCATTGCACTCTGAGGTAACCTTCTTCGCTGTCCACTACACCTTCAATTTTGGTGTCATCTGCAAACTTACTAACTATACCTCCTATGTTCATGTTCAAATCATTTATATAAATGATGAAAAGTAGCAGACCCAGCACCGATCCTTGTGGCATACCACTGGTCACAAGCCTCCAGTCTGAAAAACAACCCTCCACCACTACCCTCTGTCTTCTACCTTTGAGCCAGTTCTGAATACAAATGGCTAGTTCTCCCTGTATTCCATGAGATCTAACCTTGCTAACCAGTCTCCCATGGGGAACCTTGTCGAACGCCTTACTGAAGTCCACACAGATCACATTCCCCGCTCTGCCCTCATCAATCCTCTTTGTTACTTCTTCAAAAAAATTCAAAAAGTTCGTGAGAGATGACTTCCCATGCACAAAGCCATGTTGACTATCCCTAATCAGTTCTTGCCTTTCCAAATACATGTACATCCTGTCCCTCAGGATTCCCTCCAACAACCTGCCCACCACTGATGCCAGGCTCACTGCTCTATAGTTCCCTGACTTGTCCTTACCACCTTTCTTAAATACTGGCACCACATTAGCCAATCTCCAGTCTTCCGGCACCTCACCTGTGACTATCAATGATACAAATATCTCAGCAAGGGGCCCAGCAATCACTTCCCTGGCTTCCCACAGAGTTCTAGGGTACACCCAACAGGACCTGGGGATTTATCTACTTTTATGCATTCAATACATCCAGCACCTCCTCCTCTGTAATATGGAAATTATTCAAGATGTCACCATCTATTTCCCCACATTCTATATCTTCCATGTCCTGCTCCACAGTCAACACTGATGCAAAATATTTGTTTCGTATCTCCCCCATCTCCTGTGGCTCCACACAAGGGCTGCCTTGCTGATCTTTGAGGGACCCTATTCTCTCCCTAGTTACCCTTTTGTCCTTAATGTATTTATAAACTCTCTTTGGATTCTCCTTAACTCTATTTGCAAAAGCTATCTTATGTCCCCTTTTTGCCTACTGATTTCCTTCTTAAGTATACTCCTACTGCTTTTATCCTGGAACTCTTCTAAAGATTCATTCAAACTCTCCTATCTATACCTGACACATGCTTCTTTCTTTTTCTTAACCAAAGCCTCAATTTCTCTAGTCATCCAGCATTCTCTACACCTACAAGCCTAACAGGAATATACTGTCTCTGGACTCATGTTAACTCATTTTTGAAGTCTTACCATTTTCCAGCCATCCCTTTACCTGCGAACATCTGCCCCAATCAGCTTTTGAAAGTTCTTGCCTAATATTATCAAAATTAGAACTCTATCCAATTTAGAACTTCAACTTTTAGATCTGGTCTATCCTTTCCCATCAATATTTTAAAACTGATAGAATTATGGTCGCTGGCCCCAAAGTGCTCCCCCACTGACACCTGTCACCTGCTCTGCCTTATTTCCCAAGAGTAGGTCAAGTTTTGCACCTTCTCTAGTAAGGACATGCACATACTGAATCAGAAAATGTTCTTGTTCATTCCTCTCCATCTAAACCCTTAACACTATAGCAGTCCCAGTCTATGTTTGGAAAGTTAAAATCCCCTACCATACCACCCTAGTATTCTTACAGATTACAGATCTCCTTACAAATTTGTTTCTTAATTTCCAGCTGACTTTTGGGGCGTCTATAGTACAATCCCAATAAGGTGATCATCCCTTTCTTATTTCTCAGTTCCACCCAAATAATTTCCCTGGATGTATTCCCAAGAATATTCTCCCTAAGTACAGCTATAATATTATTCCTGATCAAAAATGCCATTCCCCTTCCTGTTTCCCCCACCCCCTTTCTATCCTTCCTGTAGCATTTGTATCCTGGAACATTGAGCTGCCAGTCCTGTCCATCCCTGAGCCACGTTTCTGTAATTGCTTTGATATCCCAGTCCCATGTTTCTAATGGGAGAGAGAATCCTGATGAAGGGCTTATGCCCGAAACATTGGTTCTCTTGTTCTTCGGATGCTGCCTGACCTGCTGTGCTTTTCCAGCACCACACTCTTGACTCTGATCTCCAGCAGCTGCAATCCTCACTTTCTCCTCCTTTGTTCCTGCCTGCCCTTACTTTTTGACATGCTCCTTTTCCAACTGAACCTGTCTCAGATTGATCTCTTTCCTCACTACTTCCCTGGGTCCCACCATCCCATTTTACTAGTTTAAATCCTCCCGAGCAGCTCAAGCAAATCTCCGTGCCAGTATATTAGTCTCCTTCCAATTCAAGTGCAATCCGTCCTTCTCGTACAGGTCACTTCTACCCCAGAAGAGATTCCAATGATACAAAAATGTGAATCCTTCTCCCGTACACCAGCTCCTCAGCCATGCATTCATCTGCTCTATCCTTCTATTCCTGCCCTCACTAGCTCGTAGCACCTGGAGTAATCCAGATATTACTACTCTCGAGAGCCTCCTTTTTAAATTCCTGCCTAACTGTCTATATTCTCCCTTCAGAATCTCAACCTTTTTCTTTCCTATGCCATTAGTTCCAATGTGTACAATGACCTCCTGCTGGTCCCTCTCCCCCTTGAGAACATTCTGCATCCTCTCTGAGACATCCTTGATCCTGGCACCAGGGAGGCAACACACAATTCTGATTTTTTGCTGCTGGGCACAGAAATGTCTGTCTGTGCCCTCTGACTAGACAGTACCCTACCACAATCGATCACTTGGAACCTGACGTACCCCTCATTACATCAGAGCCTGTCTCAATACCAGAAATCTGACTGCTCGTGCCACATTCCCCTGAGAATCCATCACCTCCTACATTTTCCAAAACAGCATACTTGTTTGAAATGGGGATAGCCACAGAAGACTCCTGCACTAACTGCCTACCCCTCCTATCTTTCCTGGGGTTAACCCACCTACCTGACTGGATCTGTGGATTTTCTCCCTTCCAATAACTGCCATCTATCACACCCACTAGCTCTTGTAAATTCCTCATTGCCTCTAACTGTCGCACCAACTGATCCTCTAATCTGATAGAATCTGCAACCAAAGACACTTTCTGCAGATATAATCATCAGTTACATGGAAACTCTCCCTAAACTCCCACATCCGACAGGAAGAGCATATTATTCTGCTAAAGGCCATCTTTGCTCCTTCACAATCTACAAACCTGAAAAATAACATCAGCCTTTTGCTCTAAAAAAAGAGTGCTCCAAGCTAACTTAGTATTTTTGGTTTATATATTTAAAATTTAATCAAGGGACATATCTCAATAAAACATATAATCAAGAAAGAATCTACTCTACTCACTACTGTAGACTTGCAGCAAGGTTGCACATAAAAACTACGCACTTATCTGTTCCTGTGTGAGCTCTCCCACACAGGTTCCTCCAAGGTCAGCTGTGAATTTCGCTGTTTGTTAATTTTTCTTAGACGCACTCTGATGTCTAGAGATACATGAACTCAAACAGCAAAGGCAGTAACTGTGCAGGTTCACTGTGTCAGTTAGCAGTGTAGGTTTCTTTCTCTCTGTCCCTCATTGACCATGCAGTCACAGTCTGTCTTTCTCCTTCTAAAATGCTGTTATTTTTCCCTGAAGTTCCAAAACAATGCAACAGCATATAGCACAGTAATTGCTGCTCCTGAAATTCAAGGAAATCACCTCCAACATCTAAAATACCTCAAAAAAGGAGCAGCTCTTACAGCCACAATTGTTCCTCCAGTTTCCATTTGGCCTCATTCTGATAGTGGAGGAGGCCAAGGATGGATATGTTGCCGGGGAATGGGAGGGGAAATTAAAATGGATGGTCAAGGTCAAGTTGGTTAAAGACCTGGGAGGTCCTCACTCAAAAGTTCATGAGCACAGTGAAGAGGAGTAGGTTGAATAGTTGAAGCTGTGATAAGACCATAAGACATAGGAGCAGAAATTAGGCAATTGGCCCATCAAGTCTGCTCTGCTATTAAATCATGGCTGATAGGTTCATCAACCCCATTTTCCTGCTTTTTCCCCATAACCTTTGACCCTCTTGGCCATCAAGAACTTATCTATCTCTCTCTTAAATATACTCAATGTCTGGCGTTCTATGGTAATGAATTCCACAGATTCACTCCCTGGCTAAAGAAGTTTATCTTTCATTCTAAAGGGTCTTCCCTTTACTCTAAAGCTGTGAAAACATCTTCCCAATGTCCACTCTATCCAGGCTGTTCAGAATTCTGTAAGTTTCAATCAGATTCACCCCTCATCCTTGTAAACTCCATCAATGAACCTCCTCTGGACCTACTCCAAAGCCAGTACACCCTTCCTGAGGTATGAAGTCCAAAATTGCCCATAATACTCTAAATGTGGTCTGACCAGAGCCTTATAGAGCCTCAGAAGTACATCCCTGCTTTTATATTCTCATCCTTTTGAGATGAATGACATTGTATTTGCCTTCCTAACTAAACCTGCAAGTTTACCTGAAGAGAAAACTGGACTAGGACTCCCAAGCCCCTTTGCTCTTCAGATTTCTGAATTTTCTCCCCATTTAGAAAACAGTCCATGCCTCTATTCTCCCTAACGAAGTGCATGACCTCACACTTTTCCACATCATATTTAATCTGCCACTTCTTTGTCCACCCCCTTAACCTGATCTCAGGGAATGTAGTAATGCTGGTTGAGAGAGAGGAGGAGGCAAAAAATGACTGTACCACCATCTGTGACTCAGGTAGACTGTACCACCAGCTGTGGACCCTATAGATTGTATCACCATCCATGACTCCTGTAGACTGTACCACCATCTGTGATGTATCTAGACTCATTATGGGCATTTAAGCGGGCATTGGATAGGCATATGGAGGATAGTGGGCTAGTGTAGGTTAGGTGAGCTTGGATCGGCGCAACATCGAGGGCCGATCTATGTTCTACTATGTTCTATGTTCCAAGAGTTGGCTGTCATAAGTGACAGATGAACCCTCCTGAGGCAATCTGGTCTTACCAGCTCTGGGACAGATGCAGCCACTTCAGGTACAAAGGGCAGTGGAATTGCCTCAATAGCTGGATTTCCTCAGGGACAAGGTGTGATTGAGTACACATGGGTGTCCATCAAAGCTGCACCATCTCAGTTCACAGCATTCATGAACAGGAAGAGCATCCATTTATTAACTCTTCACCCAGGGTATCACCATCACATAGACTTTCTGGTGCTCACTTTCCTGCAGCTGTCATTCTCAGGTTACTGTGTGCTGCAGCTGTTCATCCCTATCCCCCACCCCTCACATGGACTCAATGGATGTCTCCTGGGGGTCTATGGGATACCTGGGAAGAGGTGGTTGTCGATCCCTGTGTGAAGCCCCACATTGATGCACTAAGGCCATGCTAATCACTGTTACCTCAGTATACCTCATTGTAGAACAGGCCATTAGCCTCCTGAAGGGGCAGTTCTGATGCAGTTAGCAGATGGGTTGATGATTATCTTTCAGTGTGGCCCCTTCATGGGTTTCTCACATTTTGTGATCTGCTGCACTGGTCTAACCACACAGAGTGCTGGAATAGGAGATGGTCCACTAGAAGGAACTAATAACTACAAGACGGTGGTTGCAGCCAAGCTAACAGATGTAATTTACATCATTAGTAAGTTTGCAGATGACGCCAAAATTGGAGGTGGAGTGGACAGTGAAGGGGATTACCTCAGATTACAACAGGATCTTGATCAGATGGACCAATGGGCTGAGAAGTGGCAGATGGGAGTTTAATTCAGATAAATGCGAGCTGCTACATTTTAGGAAAGCAAATCTTAGCAGAACTTATACATTTAATGGTAAGGTCCTAAAGAGTGTTGCTGAACAAAGAGACCTTGGAGTGCAGGTTCATTGCTCCTTGAAAGTGGAGTCGCAGGTAGATAGGATGGTGAAGAAGGCGTTTGATATGCTTTCCTTTATTGGTCAGAGTATTGAGTACAGGAGTTGGGAGGTCATGTTGCGGCTGTACAGGACTGCTCCTCGGATGCTGCCCGAACTGCTGTTTTTTTCCAGCACCACTCTACTCCAGAATCTCTTACAGATCATTAGCACACAGTGCCATCAGTAACTATCTTAGAACATAGAACATTGCCCATAGTGTTAGGTAAGGGGTAAATGTAGGTGTATGGGTGGGTTGCGCTTCGGCGGGGCGGTGTGGACTTGTTGGGCTGAAGGGCCTGTTTCCACACTGTAATGTAATCTAATCTAATGTAATGTAATCTAATCTAATGGTCCTGAGTTGAGGTTTAGCCAGAGTGGAAATAGACGCCAGAGACTCCACGAATGAAGGTGAAATCCTTAGTGTGTTTGTGTGTATATTGGGGCATGTCCTCTAAAAGCACGGTGCAGTTTATAGCCTGGAAAAATAAGAAATAAGCAAAGTTCTCACTGTTCAGATTGATCTTTGTGAACGTTGCAAGCAGGCATAATGAAACAAGGCTATAGTGAGGGAAGCCAAATACCACAGAAGCAACTTAAAATGAAATTGCAGACCTGGGAACATTGTGAAACCAGAATTAAAGGGATAAAAGGGGCAGTATGGTGGCGCAGTGGTTAGGGACACAGCGCCTCACAGAGCCGG
>NW_025207411.1:12671-13000 GCF_004010195.1 Chiloscyllium plagiosum | reverse complement strand
TAATTTAACCACTAAACAAAGGAGATAGAAAGACACAAAGGCACCAGGTTCTGCTACACAAAGAAACAAACACAGGCAAGTTATCTGAATGATTGACACTATTTCAAACTATTAAGTGCATCTTCCTCATTGGCCAGACCTGTAGAAAGTTCCAGAAAATCATCTAAAAAGGTATAAAAACAGGGTTCACCTTCAGACCAATCTCTTGGAGCCTCTTGAATATTCTAGGAGACCAGCATAGCCAAAGGCAGAGATCTGCTGACTGTCCGGAGTGAGAGAGGAAGAGAGAAAGCAGCTTCACAGTGCTATAGAGAGAGAGTGAGAGAGAG
>NW_025207411.1:0-3268 GCF_004010195.1 Chiloscyllium plagiosum | reverse complement strand
GACCAGCACTGCTGTTAGATGTGACCAGCACTGCGGTTCGATTGGACCAGCATTGTATTTGGATGTGACCTGCACTGCAGTTGGATGGGACCAAATTTGCAGTTAGATGGGACCAGCACTGCAGTTGGATGGGACCAGCACTGCAGTTGGATACGACCAGCACTGCAGTTGGATGGGACCAGCACTGCAGTTGGATACGACCAGCACTGCAGTTTGATGTGACCAGCATTGCAGTTGGATGTGACCAGCACTGCAGTTAGATGTGACCAGCACTGCTGTTAGATGGGACCAGCACTGCAGTTAGATACGACCAGCACTGCAGTTGGATGTGACCAGCACTGCAGTTAGATGTGACCAGCACTGCTGTTAGATGGGACCAGCACTGCAGTTGGATACGACCAGCACTGCAGTTGGATGTGACCAGCACTGCTGTTAGATGTGACCAG
The DNA here is from genome assembly GCF_004010195.1 of Chiloscyllium plagiosum. Classification (NCBI taxonomy): domain Eukaryota; kingdom Metazoa; phylum Chordata; class Chondrichthyes; order Orectolobiformes; family Hemiscylliidae; genus Chiloscyllium; species Chiloscyllium plagiosum. The sequence goes on along the minus strand of NW_025207411.1, from coordinate 2,822 downwards.
CACTGCGGTTCGATTGGACCAGCATTGTATTTGGATGTGACCTGCACTGCAGTTGGATGTGACCAGCACTGCAGTTGGATGGGACCAGCACTGCCGTTGGATGTGAACAGCACTGCATTTTGATGAGACCAGCACTGCTGTTAGATGTGACCAGCACTGCAGTTAGATGTGACCAGCACTGCAGTTGGATGTGAACAGCACTGCATTTTGATGAGACCAGCACTGCAGTTGGATGGGACCAGCACTGCAGTTAGATGGAACCAGCACTGCAGTTGGATGAGACCAGCACTGAAGTTGGATGGGACCAGCACTGCAGTTGGATAAGACCAGCACTGCAGTTGGATGGGACCAGCACTGCAGTTAGATGGGACCAGCACTGCAGTTGGATGGGACTGGCATTGCAGTTGGATGGGAGCAGCACTGCAGTTGGATGACACCAGCACTGCAGTTAGATGGGACCAGCACTGCAGTTGGATGGGACCAGCACTGCAGTTGGATGGGACTGGCATTGCAGTTGGATGGGACCAGCACTGCAGTTGGATAAGACCAGCACTGCAGTTAGATGTGACCAGCACTGCAGGTAGATGGGACCAGCACTGCAGTTAGATGTGACCAGCACTGCATTTTGATGGGACCAGCACTGCAGTTGGATGGGACCAGCACTGCAGTTGGATGGGAGCAGCACTGCAGTTGGATGGGAGCAGCGCTGCAGTTAGATGGGACCAGCACTGCAGTTGGATGGGAGCAGCACTGCAGTTAGATGGGACCAGCACTGCAGTTAGATGGGACCAACACTGCATTTTGATGGGACCAGCACTGCAGTTGGATGGGAGCAGCACTGCAGTTGGATGGGAGCAGCGCTGCAGTTAGAAGAGACCAGCACTGCAGTTGGATGGGAGCAGCGCTGCAGTTAGATGGGACCATCACTGCAGTTTGTTGGGACCAACACTGCATTTGGATCGGAGCAGCTCTGCATTTTGATGGGACCAGCACTGCAGTTAGATGGGAGCAGCACTGCAGTTGGATGGGACCAGCATTGCAGTTGGATGGGACCAGCACTGCAGTTAGATGTGACCAGCACTGCAGTTGGATGTGACCAGCACTGCAGTTGGATGAGACCAGCACTGCAGTTGGATGAGACCAGCACTGCAGTTGGATGAGACCAGCACTGCAGTTGAGGAAACAGTAAACTCAAATGTGTAGTGGAAGCAAATTGAGTTTGTAGAGTTGAGTCTGCAATCGATAGAAGCTGACGAACACTATTATTAATTGGCAATCTAACTGATCATTGCAGTGCTCAGCGCAGTGCCCAGTCCTGTTGATGCATCCAGTTTCTAAGCGAAGAATACCCTTTATTGTTATAAAACAATAACTGTGGATGCTGGAGATCTGAAACAGTAAACACATTGCTGGAAACATTCAGCAGGTCTGGCAGCATCTGTGGGAACAAAGCAGAGTTAGCTCCTGAACTCCATGACTCTTCATCAGAACTACAAGCAGCTGGCAAATAGTGGTATTTGTTCAGTTACAACACCGGGTAAACTCCTCTACTAATTTAAACCAGCAACACAGAAAAGATTTACCCCGTGTGGGAATTGGTCAAAACTTGAGAGGGAAGGAATTGCTTTCAAAAGTCACTAGTTGAAGTAAAAATTAACACCTTTATTTTTTTTAAATCTAACAGAGGATAATTACCTAACAACTATTTCCAACTCCTTTCTCTAACCTATCTTTTACTTTCTCTTCTACACTTCTAGACCAATACAACCTCCCGAGTAAGATTTACTAAAAAATTCAAATTTCAAAACCAGCCAGCTGTCGAATCTTCTCTTTCTATCCTCCTCTGTCGATTTGCTCTCCAGGTCTGTATTGATGTTTCTCTCTGTGCAAACTCCTTCTCTAGACAGGTACCTCTCAGGGAGTTCTGACCAGCAGTCTACAACTATTGGCCTTTTGGCAGTTCTGTTTCAACGTTCATGTCTTCCCTGGTCTTATATCCCCAAGGCATCGGATTGTGTCAGCGGCTTTTAATATTGTCAATCTACTCAATTCAAACTGGATTGGAGTTTGGGGTTTTTTGGGCTATAATTTAAACTGATTGGCCTAATTCAACTTTGTTCTTCTCTCCAGGCAACCAGCTACCCTAGCTGCTGGAGCAACAGGTTACATTGTATCTTATTCAGAGCACATGGTGCTGTCTGATAGTTCTGCTAGCTTTTAACTCTCTTAAAGGTACAGTACACTCCTGCACCTTCCTAACAGTTCTGAAGACAGAGGAAGGGAGTGGAGGGACATGAGTGGATAGGTGGAGAAGGGGGGGTGGGGAGGGACATGAGTAGATAGGTGGAGGAGGGGGATGGGGCGGGACATGAGTGGATAGGTGGAGGAGGGGGATGGGGCGGGACATGAGTGGATAGGTGGAGGAGGGAGTGAGGGGAGATATGAGTGGATAGGTGGAGAATGGGAGTGAGGGGAGATATGAGTGGATAGGTGGAGAAGGGAGTGAGGGGAGATATGAGTGGACAGGTGGAGCAGGAGTCTGGAGAGAGATAAGAAAGGAATAGGCAGACAACAGGATTATTGTTGGCAAACCAAGCAAGAAGAGAAACTGAATCAGTGATAATGAGAGTAGGAGAGAATGGGTAGGTTCTGCTGAAAGCAACCCATGTCATGACAGGACCAAACTGTGGGAGTGGGTCCAGCGTGGAAAGACATAATTAGCATCGAAAATGATTGAGTCACAGAGGCTGCAGGGCCCCGAAGTGAAAGATTGGATGCTGTCCTTCGGGCTTGCGCTGAGGCTTTCTTGGACATTGCAGCAA
>NW_025207410.1:11249-13000 GCF_004010195.1 Chiloscyllium plagiosum | reverse complement strand
CTGACAAGCAACCTCGCTCTTCCTTCAAGTCTGGCTTGTCTCTCCATTACTATCTCTACTAAATTGGTCACTGGGATGAGGAAATTATCCTATGAAAAGGATATTGAGTAAATTGGGTCGCTATTCTTTGGAGTTTAGAAGAGTTAGAATTGATCTCATTGAAATATACGAGATTCTGAAAGGGACTTGATATGGAAGACACTGAGAGGTTGTTTCTGTTGGCTAGAGAATTGAAAATATGGGGAAAGTATTATGATAAGGGAAGAGTTATTTAGGACTGAGATTAGGAGAAATTACTTCACTCAAACAGTTGTGAATTTATGGAATTCTCTACCACATAAGGTTGTAGATGCTCATTGTTGAATAAGTTTTACGTGGCGATAGAGTTTTTATCTCTATGTGAATCAAGGAATATGAACAGTGGGCTGGAAAGTAGAGTTGAAGCCTATATTAGCATGATGGTATAAGATGATGGACCAGGCTCAATAGGTCATTTGGTTAACTCCTGCTCCTATTTCTCATGGTTTTGCGTATAGGAAAATAATGCAGGAAGGTGGAACTGAGTTGGAGGATCAGCAACAATTTTATTGAATGATGGAGCAGGCCTGAAGAGCCAAATGGTCTAATTCTATGGTTATTATATTAGCACAATCATTCTGTCTGCTTATGTTATTTAAATTCCAATGTTTTTACTCAGCACATTCCTCTATTCCTTCAATCTGGCTCAATGCATTCAAACAAAGCTGGCAAAACCATTCTAAAAATGAAAGACTTAAACTAAGTTTGTGAAAGATATTTCAGCCACATGACACTGTAACCTTTTGCTACAAATTCTGTGTCGGATGATCCTGCTCCATAACCACCTGATGAAGGTACAGCCCTCTGAAAGCTACAGTTTCCAAATAAATCTGTTGGACTATAACCTGGTGTTGTGAGATTTTTAACTTTGTCCACTCCAGTCTGTGGGAAGCTAGAGAAGTGATTGCTGGGCCTCTTGCTGAGATATTTGTATCATCAACAGTCACAGGTGAGGTGCTGGGAGACTGGAGGTTTGCTAGCATGGTGCCACTGTGTAAGAAGGGTGGCAAGGACAAGCAAGGACTATAGACCAGTGAGCCTGACGTCGGTGGTGGGCAAGTTGTTGGAGGGAATCCTGAGGGACAGGATGTACATGTATTTGGAAAGGCAAGGACTGATTAGGGATAGTTAACATGACTTTGTGCGTGGGAAATCATGTCTCACAAACTTGTTTGAGTTTTTTGAAGAAGTAACAAATAAGATTAATGAGGATAGAGCAGTAGATGTGATCTATATGGACTTTATTAAGGCGTTCGACAAGGTTCCCCATGGGAGACTGGTTAGCGAGATTAGAGCTCACAGAATATAGGGACAACTAGCCATTTAGATACAGAACTGGCTCAAAGGTAGAAGAAAGAGGGTGGTGGTGGAGGGTTGTTTTTCAGACTGGAGGCCTGTGACCAGTGGAGTGCCACAAGGATTGATGCTGGGGCCTCTACTTTTTGTCATTTACATAAATGATTTGGATGAGAGCATAAGAGGTACAGTTAGTAAGTTTGCAGATGACACCAGAATTGGAGGTGTAGTGGACAGCGAAGAGGGTTACCTCAGATTACAACAGGATCTGGACCAGATGGGCCAATGGGCTGAGAAGTGGCAGATGGAGTTTAATTCAGATAAATGCGAGGTGCTGTATTTTGGGAAAGCAAATCTTAGCAGGACTCATACACTTA
>NW_025207410.1:0-1017 GCF_004010195.1 Chiloscyllium plagiosum | reverse complement strand
GTACTCAATACTCTGACCAATAAAGGAAAGCATACCAAATGCCGCCTTCACTATCCTATCTACCTGCAACTCCACTTTCAAGGAGCTATGAACCTGCACTCCAAGGTCTCTTTGTTCAGCAACACTCCCTAGCACCTTACCATTAAGGTGTATAAGTCCTGCTAAGATTTGCTTCCCAAAATGTAGCACTTTGCATTTATCTAAATTAAACCCCATCTGCCACTCCTCAGCCCATTGACCATTCTGATCAATATCCCGTTGTAATCTGAGGTAACCTTCTTCGGTGTCCACTCCACCTCTAATTTTGGTGTCATCTGCAAACTTATTAGCAATACTTCTTATATTCACATCCAAATCAGTCATATAAATGACAAAAAGTAATGGACAGAGCACCGATCATTGCGGCACTCCACTGGTCACATGCCTCCAGTCTGAAAAACAACTGTTTCCACACTGTAATCTAATCTAATCTAATCTAACCCTCCACCATCATCCTCTGACTTCTACTTCGAGCCAGTTTTGTATCCAAATGGCTAGTTCTCCCTGTATTCCATGAGATCTAATCTTGCTTACCAGTGTCCCATGGGGTACCTTGCCGAATGCACAAATTGACTGTTATGTTTCTCACATGACAACAGTGACTATGTTTGAAGAATATATACTTGGCTTTGCGATTTCCTGCAGTTGTAAAGTGGTCTGACAAAGCCAGGTTTTTGTTTCTCTTTCTTAACATGTGGGCATGGGAACACACTGTCAGCACACGTTCCTCATGTTGCCCTGAGGTTCATTGTAAGCCATTAAATGCTTCCTAATAGTTATAGATCTGTTTATCAGCAAGTAATTCCAGGGTACTTGAGCAAGAGCATTCTGGATGGATATCAGACAGTCAATGGCTTAAGAAGCAAAAGTGCTAGTATTTTGTACTGGAACAAACATGGCATATTTTTCTTTTTGACCCAAAACAAACAGCTTATAAACTTCATCAAATTGACATGGAGGCTGTAATAACTAACAGGC
>NW_025207409.1:12662-13000 GCF_004010195.1 Chiloscyllium plagiosum | reverse complement strand
CAGTCACCAACAATCCCATTGCACCACAGTCACTAACATTCCCATTGCACCACAATCACTAACATTCCCTTAGCACAACATTCACGAAAGCTTCCATTGCATCACATTCACTAACATTCCGGTTTCACCACACTAACTATCATTCCCATTGCACCACAATCACTAACATTCCCAGTGTACCACAGTCACTAATATTCCCATTCCAACACAAGCACTAACATTCCCATTGCACTAGAGTCACGATCATTCCCATGGCACCACAGTCACAAACATTCCCATTGCACCACAATCACCAGCATTCTCATTGCACCACAGTCACTAACATTCCCATTGCACCA
>NW_025207409.1:0-752 GCF_004010195.1 Chiloscyllium plagiosum | reverse complement strand
GGTTAGTGACAGAGACACAGTGGGGTCAGTCTCCTCTCCTCTGTATCAGTGACAGAGACACAGTGGGCTCAGTCAGCTCTCCCCTGTGGTCAGTGATGCAGACACAGTGGGGTCAGGCTGCTCTCCCCCGGGTCAGTAACTGACACACAGTGGGGGTCAATCTGCTCTCCCCAGGGTCAGTAACAGAAACACAGTTGGGTCAGGCTGCTCTCCCGTGGGGTCAGTGACTGACACACACTAGGGTCAGTCTGCTCTCCCCTGGGTCAGTGACAGAGATCAGTGGTGTCAGTCTGCTCACCCCAGGGTCAGTAACTGACACACAGTGGGAGTCAATCTGCTCTCCCCAGGGTCAGTAACAGAGACACAGTTGGGTCAGTCTCCTCTCCCCTGGGTCAGTGACAGACACACAGTGGGGTCAGTCTGCTCTCCCCTGGGTCAGAACAGAGACACAGTTGGGTCAGTTTGTTCTCCCTGGTGTCAGTAATACAGACACAGTGGGGTCAGTCTGCTATCCCCTGGGTCAATGACAGAGACACAGTGCGGTCAGTCTGCTCTCCCCTGGGGTCAGTGATATAGACACAGTGGGGTCAGTCTGCTCACCCCTGGGTCAGTAACAGAGACACAGTTGGGTCAGGCTACTCTCCCCTGGGTCAATGACAGAGACACAGTGGGGTCAGGCAGCTCTCCCGCTCGTCAGTAACAGAGACACAGTGGGGTCAGTCTGCTCTCCCTTGGGTCACTGACAGAGACAC
>NW_025207408.1:9626-13000 GCF_004010195.1 Chiloscyllium plagiosum | reverse complement strand
AATATTATAGAGAACAGCAGTTCTTTTAGGTTTTGTAGAGAACAACATTCCCCATCTTTATTATAGGGAACAATATTTCCTGTCTATATCATTGACAACAGCAGTCGCTGTCTATGTTGTATTGAAGAGCAGTTCCTGTGTATAGTATAGAGAATAGCAGTTCCTGTGTATATTGCATAGAAAGCAGATTATTTGTACACCACAGAGAATAGCAGTTCCTTTTTATATAACAGACAACAGGATTTCCAACTTAAATTGCGGAGTACAGGAGTCTCTGTGTACATCATAGACAACAAATTCCTGTCCATATTGTAGTGAATTTCAGTCTCTGGATATGAAGCAGAACAGCAGTCCCATTGATTATTATGGAGAGTAGCATTTACTGTCCACATTACAGAGAAAAGCAGTACCTGAAAATATTACAGAAATCTGTAGTCCTTGTGCATTCTGAAAAGAGGAGCAGACCTTTTTTTACATTATGGAGAACATTGTGTTCCTCTGCATACTGTACAGAACATCAGTTCCAGGGAATGTCGTGGAGAACAGCAGGCCCTGACTTCCGTCAGATAACAGCAGTCCCTGTATGTATTACAGAAAAGTGCAGTTGCTGTCTATATAACTGAGAACAGCAGTCCCTGTCTATATTAGAGATAACAGCAGTCCCTGTCTGTATTACAGATAATAGCAGTGCCTGTCTACACTACAGAGAACTACAGTTCTTGTCTATATAACTGAGAATGGCAGTCTGTGTGCATATTACAAAGAAATGCACTTCCTGTGTATATTACAGCGAATCTGCACTGGAGCTGTTGAGATGTCTAATATATACAAGACCAGTTTTTTTTAATGAGGTAAACAGAAACTGCTGTTCTCTATAACTCGGAGTGGGGGACACTCTCAGCCGAATAGTGTAGGGCTGATAAACGCGCAGTGTGACACTGCCAGAAGTATGATGTGGGTCTGATCAACACCGTATAGGACACTCTCAGCATTATAATGTGGGTCTGATAAAGCTTGAGTGGGACACTCTTAGCAGTATAGTGCTGTCTGATAAACCCAGAGTGGATAAATAGGGTCAGTGATACAGTGTGGACACATAAACCTAGAATGGGACATTCTCAACGGTTTAGTGTGGAGCAGATAAACCCGGAGTGGGCGACACTCTCATCGGTATAGTGTGGGGCTGATAAACCCAGAGTGGGGGACACTCTCATCGGTATAGTGTGGAGCTGATAAACCCGGAGTGGGAGACACTCTCAGCGGTATAGTGTGGAGCTGATAAACCCGGAGTGGGGGACACTCTCAGCGGTATAGTGTGGGGCTGATAAACCCGGAGAAGGGAACACTCTCAGCAGTATAGTGTGGGGCTGATAAACCTGGAGTGGGACACTCTCAGTGGTATAGTGTGGAGCTGATAAACCCGGAGTAGGGAACACTCTCAGCGGTACAGTGTGGGGCTGATAAACCCGGAGTAGGGAACACTCTCAGCGGTATAGTGTGGGGCTGATAAACCCGGAGTAGGGAACACTCTCAGCGGTATAGTGTGGGGCTGATAAACCCAGAGAGGTGGACACTCTCAGCGGTGTAGTGTGGAGCTGATAAACCTGGAGTGGGGGACACTCTCAGCGGTATAGTGTGGAGCTGATAAACCTGGAGTGGGCGACACTCTCAGCGGTGTAGAGTGGAGCTGATAAACCCGGAGTGGGGGACACTCTCAGCGGTGTAGTGTGGAGCTGATAAACCTGGAGTGGGGGACACTCTCAGCGGTATAGTGTGGAGCTGATAAACCTGGAGTGGGGGACACACTCAGTGGTAGAGTGTGGACCTGGAGTGGGCGACACTCTCAGTGGTATAGTGTGGGGCTGATAAACCCGGAGTGGGCGACACTCTTAGTTGTATAGTGTGGAGCTCATAAACCCAGAGTGGGCCACTCTCAGTGGTATAGTGTGAGGCTGATAAACCCGGAGTGGGGGACACTCTCAGTGGTATAGTGTGAGGATGATAAACCCGGAGTGGGGGACACTCTCAGTGGTATAATGTGAAGCTGATAAACCCAGAGTGGGGGACACTCTCAGTGGTAGAGGGTGGGGAAGATAAACCCAGAGTGGGTGGAACACTCAGTGGTATAGTGTGAGGCTGATAAACCTGGAGTGGGCGACACTCTCAGTGGTATAGTGTGGGGCTGATAAACCCGGAGTGAGGGACACTCTCAGTGGTATAGTGTGGAGCTGATAAACCTGGAGTGGGCGACACTCTCAGCGGTATAGTGTGGAGCTGATAAACCTGGAGTGGGCGACACACTCAGCGGTATAGTGTGGAGCTGATAAACCTGGAGTGGGCGACACACTCAGCGGTGTAGTGTGGGGCTGATAAACCTGGAGTGGGGGACACTCTCAGCGGTATAGTGTGGAGCTGATAAACCTTGAGTGGGCGACACTCTCAGCAGTATAGTGTGGAGCTTATAAACCTGGAGTGGGGGACACTCTCAGCGGTATAGTGTGGGGCTGATAAACCTGGAGTGGGGAACGCTCTCAGCGGTATAGTGTGGAGCTGATAAACCTGGAGTGGGGGACACTCTCAGCGGTGTAGTGTGGAGATGATAAACCCGGAGTGGGCGACACACTCAGCGGTGTAGTGTGGGGCTGATAAACCCGGAGTGGGGGACACATTCAGCGGAATATGGTGGAGCTGATAAACCCGGACTGGGGTACACTCTCAGCGGTATAGTGTGGAGCTGATAAACCCGGAGTGGGACACTCTCAGTGGTAGAGGGTGGGGAAGATAAACCCGGAGTGGGTGGAACACTCAGTGGAATAGTGTGGGGCTGATAAACCTGGAGTGGGACACTCTCAGTGGTAGAGGGTGGGGAAGATAAACCCGGAGTGGGTGGAACACTCAGTGGTATAGTGTGGGGCTGATAAACCAGGAGTGGGACACTCTCAGTGGTAGAGGGTGGGGAAGATAATCCCAGAGTGGGTGGAACACTCAGTGGAATAGTGTGGGGCTGATAAACCTGGAGTGGGACACTCTAAGTGGTAGAGGGTGGGGCTGATAAACCTGGAGTGGGGGACACTCAGCGGTATAGTGTGGAGCTGATAAAGCCGGAGTGGGTGACACTCTCAGCGGTATAGTGTGGAACTGATAAACCCGGAGTGGGACACTCTCAGTGGTATAGTGTGGGGCTGATAAACCCAGAGTGAGACACACACAGCGGTATAGTGTGGAGCTGATAAACCCGGAGTGGGGGACACTCTCAGCGGTATAGTATGCACCTGATAAACCCGGAGTTGGGGACAATCTCAGTGGTAGAGGGTGGGGAAGATAAACCCAGAGTGGGTGGCACACTCAGTGGTATAGTGTGGGGCTGATAAACC
>NW_025207408.1:5951-9150 GCF_004010195.1 Chiloscyllium plagiosum | reverse complement strand
GGGACACTCTCAGTGGTATAGTGTGGAGCTGATAAACCCGGAGTGGGGGACACTCTGAGCGGTATAGTGTGGAGCTGATAAACCTGGAGTGGGGGACACTCTCAGCGGTATAGTGTGGAGCTGATAAACCTGGAGTGGGGGACACTCTCAGTGGTATAGTGTGGAGCTGATAAACCCGGAGTGGGACACTCTCAGCGGTATAGTGTGGAGCTGATAAACCTGGAGTGGGGGACACTCTCAGTGGTATAGTGTGGAGCTGATAAACCCGGAGTGGGACACTCTCAGCGGTATAGTGTGGAGCTGATAAACCTGGAGTGGGGGACACTCTCAGCGGTATAGTGTGGAGCTGATAAACCTGGAGTGGGGGACACTCTCAGCGGTATAGTGTGGAGCTGATAAACCCGGAGTGTGGGACACTCTCGGTGGTATAGTGTGGGGCTGATAAATCCTGAGTGGTATACTTTTAGTGGTCCCAGAGTGGGTGGCACACTCAGTGGTGTAGTGTGGCGCTGATAAACCCGGAGTGAGGGATACTCTCAGTGGTATAGTGTGGGGCTGATAAATCCTGAGTGGTATACTTTTAGTGGTATATGGTGGGAAAGATAAACCCGGAGTGGGTGGCACTCTCAGCGGTATAGTGTGGGGCTGATAAACTGGGCGTTGGACACACTCAGCGGTATAGTGTGGGGCTGATAAACCGGCCGTTGGACACACTCAGCGGTATAGTGTGGGGCTGATAAACCCGTAGTGGAACACTCTCAGTTGTATAGTGCGAAGCTCATAAACCCAGAGTGGGCCACTCTCAGTGGTAGAGAGTGGGGAAGATAAACCCCGAGTGGGTGGCACACTCAGTGATATAGTGTGGGGCTGATATACCGGGAGTTGGACACACTCAGTGGTACAGTGTGGGGCTGATAAACCCGCAGTGGGACACTCTCAGTGGCAGAGGGTGGGGAAGATAAACCCGGAGTGGGGGACACTCTCAGTGGTATAGTGTGGAAATGATAAACCTGGAGTGGGGGACACTCTCACTGGTAGAGGGTGGGGAAGATAAACCCAGAGTGAGGGACACTCTCAGCGGTATCGTGTGGGGCTGATAAACACGGAATAGGGGACACTCTGAGTGGTATAGTGTGGAGCTGATAAACACGGAGTAGCGGACACTCAGAGTGGTATAGTGTGGGGCTGATAAACCCGGAGTGGGACACTCTCAGTGGTAGAGGGTGGGGAAGATAAACCCAGAGTGGGTGGCACACTCAGTGGTATAGTGTGGGGCTGATAAACCCGGAGTGGGGGACACTCAGTAGTATAGTGTGGAGCTGATAAAGCCGGAGTGTGACACTCTCAGTGGTATAGGGTGGAGCTGATAAACCCAGAGTGGGACACTCTCAGTGGTATAGTGTGGAGCTGATAAACCCGGAGTGGGACACTCTCAGTGGTATAGTGTGGAGCTGATAAACCCGGAGTGGGACACTCTCAGTGGTATAGTGTGGAGCTGATAAACCCGGAGTGGGACACTCTCAGTGGTATAGTGTGGAGCTGATAAACCCGGAGTGGGACACTCTCAGTGGTATAGTGTGGGACTGATAAACCCGGAGTGGGGGACACTCAGTAGTATAGTGTGGAGCTGATAAAGCCGGAGTGTGACACTCTCAGTGGTATAGGGTGGAGCTGATAAACCCAGAGTGGGACACTCTCAGTGGTATAGTGTGGAGCTGATAAACCCGGAGTGGGACACTCTCAGTGGTATAGTGTGGAGCTGATAAACCCGGAGTGGGACACTCTCAGTGGTATAGTGTGGAGCTGATAAACCCGGAGTGGGACACTCTCAGTGGTATAGTGTGGAGCTGATAAACCCGGAGTGGGACACTCTCAGTGGTATAGTGTGGGACTGATAAACCCGGAGTGGGGGACACTCAGTAGTATAGTGTGGAGCTGATAAAGCCGGAGTGTGACACTCTCAGTGGTATAGGGTGGAGCTGATAAACCCAGAGTGGGACACTCTCAGTGGTATAGTGTGGAGCTGATAAACCCGGAGTGGGACACTCTCAGTGGTATAGTGTGGAGCTGATAAACCCGGAGTGGGACACTCTCAGTGGTATAGTGTGGAGCTGATAAACCCGGAGTGGGACACTCTCAGTGGTATAGTGTGGAGCTGATAAACCCGGAGTGGGACACTCTCAGTGGTATAGTGTGGGACTGATAAACCCGGAGTGGGGGACACTCAGTAGTATAGTGTGGAGCTGATAAAGCCGGAGTGTGACACTCTCAGTGGTATAGGGTGGAGCTGATAAACCCAGAGTGGGACACTCTCAGTGGTATAGTGTGGAGCTGATAAACCCGGAGTGGGACACTCTCAGTGGTATAGTGTGGAGCTGATAAACCCGGAGTGGGACACTCTCAGTGGTATAGTGTGGAGCTGATAAACCCGGAGTGGGACACTCTCAGTGGTATAGTGTGGAGCTGATAAACCCGGAGTGGGACACTCTCAGTGGTATAGTGTGGGACTGATAAACCCGGAGTGGGGGACACTCAGTAGTATAGTGTGGAGCTGATAAAGCCGGAGTGTCACACTCTCAGTGGTATAGGGTGGAGCTGATAAACCCAGAGTGGGACACTCTCAGTGGTATAGTGTGGAGCTGATAAACCCGGAGTGGGGGACAATCTCAGTGGTAGAGGGTGGGGAAGATAAACCCAGAGTAGGTGGCACACTCAGTGGTGTAGTGTGGCGCTGATAAACCCGGAGTGAGGGATACTCTCAGTGGTATAGGGTGGGGCTGATAAATCCGGAGTGGTATACTTTTAGTGGTATATGGTGGGAAAGATAAACCCAGAGTGGGTGGCACTCTCAGCGGTATAGTGTGGGGCTGATAAACCGGGAGTTGGACACACTCAGTGGTATAGTGTGGGGCTGATAAACCCGCAGTGGGACACTCTCAGTGGTATAGTGTGGAGCTGATAAACCCAGAGTGGGGGACACTCTCAACGATATAGTGTGGAGCTGAAAAACCTGGAGTGGGGGCACTCTCAGCGGTATAGTGTGGGCCTGATAAACCCGGAGTGGGGGACACTCAGTGGTATAGTGTGGGGCTGATAAACCCGCAGTGGGACACTCTCATTGGCAGAGGATGGGGAAGATAAACCCAGAGTGGGTGGCACTCTCAGCGGTATAGTGTGGGGCTGATAAACCGGGAGTTGG
>NW_025207408.1:4464-5926 GCF_004010195.1 Chiloscyllium plagiosum | reverse complement strand
GCACTCTCAGTGGTATAGTGTGGGACTGATAAACCCGGAGTGGGGGACACTCAGTAGTATAGTGTTGAGCTGATAAAGCCGGAGTGTTACACTCTCAGTGGTATAGGGTGGAGCTGATAAACCCAGAGTGGGACACTCTCAGTGGTATAGTGTGGAGCTGATAAACCCGGAGTGGGGGACAATCTCAGTGGTAGAGGGTGGGGAAGATAAACCCAGAGTGGTTGGCACACTCAGTGGTGTAGTGTGGCGCTGATAAACACGGAGTGAGGGATACTCTCAGTGGTATAGTGTGGCGCTGATAAACCCGGAGTGAGGGTCACTCTCAGTGATATAGTGTGGAGCTGATAAACCTGGAGTGGGCGACACTCTCAGCGGTATAGTGTGGAGCTGATAAACCCAGAGTGGGGGACTCTCTGAACGATATAGTGTGGAGCTGATAAAGCCGGAGTGGGGGATACTTTCAGTGGTAGAGGGTGGGGAAGATAAACCCAGAGTGGGTGGCACACTCAGCGGTATAGTGTGGGGCAGATAAACCCGGAGTGAGGGACACTCTAAGTCATATAGTGTGAGGCTGATAAACCCGGAGTGAGGGACACTCTCAGTGATATAGTGTGGAGCTGATAAAGCCGGAGTGGGACCCTCTCAGTGGTATAGTGTGGAGCTGATAAACCCGGAGTTGGGGACAATCTCAGTGGTAGAGGGTGGGGAAGATAAACCCAGAGTGGGTGGCACACTCAGTGGTGTAGTGTGGCACAGATAAACCCGGAGCCGGACACTCAGCGGTATAGTGTGGGGCTGATAAACCCGGAGTGGGGGACACTCTCAGTGGTATAGTGTGGAGCTGATAAACCCAGAGTGGGGGACACTCTCAACGATATAGTGTGGAGCTGATAAACCTGGAGTGGGGGCACTCTGAGCGGTATAGTGTGGGGCTGATAAAGCCGAAGTGGGGGATTCTTTCAGTGGTAGAGGGTGGGGAAGATAAACCCAGAGTGGGTGGCACACTCAGTGGTATAGTGTGAGGCTGATAAACCCAGAGTGGGGGACACTCTCAGTGGTAGAGGGTGGGGCTGATAAACCCGGAGTGGGACACTCTCAGTGGTAGAGGGTGGGGCTGATAAACCCGGAGTGGGGGACACTCTCAGCAGTATAGTGTGGAGCTGATAAACCCAGAATGGGACACTCTCAGTGGTATAATGTGAAGCTGATAAACCCGGAGTGGGGGACACTTTCAGTGGTAGAGGGTGGGGAAGATAAACCCAGAGTGGGTGGAACACTCAGTGGTATAGTGTGGGGCTGATAAACCCGGAGTGAGGGACACTCTCAGTGGTATAGTGTGAGGCTGATAAACCCGGAGAGAGGGACACTCTCAGTGGTATAGTGTGGAGCTGATAAACCCGGAGTGGGGGACCCTCCAGGGGTTAAGGTGGGGGCTGATAAAATCGGAGTGGGGGACAACTCT
>NW_025207408.1:0-1356 GCF_004010195.1 Chiloscyllium plagiosum | reverse complement strand
GCCTTCTTGACCTGCAATCTTCTTCCCGACCTCTCCGCCCCCACCCCTCTCTGGCCTATCATCCTCACCTTAACCTCCTTCCACCTATCACATTCCTAACACCCCTCCCCCAAATCCCTCCTCCCTACCTTTTTATCTTAGCCTGCTTGGCACTCCTTCCTCATTCCTGAAGAACGGCTCATGCCCAAAATGTCGATTTTCCTGCTCCTTGGATGCTGCCTGACCAACTGCACTTTTCCAGCAACACATTTTTCAGCTCTGATCTACAGCATCTGCAGTCCTCACTTTCTCCTAGTGGATTCTGGAAAGGTCTCAACAGACTGAAAAATAGTCAACAAAGCTTCTCTGGCAAGAAAGGGAGGAAAAAGAAAAGAAGAGAGTACAGGCCCATTGGTCTAACATCTGCCACAGGGTAAATACAAGATCCATTTCAATAAGTTGCAGCTCACACCTCACCAGTACCTGGATCAATGTTCTCAGAGAAACACATGACAGTGGCTGTGGAAGATTTAAATTAAACTCACAGGGAAATGGGCAGCAGCATGCAGAAGTGGCAAAACAACATAAGGTACATTCACTGAGAATGATGCATAGAACCAGAGAGGAAGTGCTCCCATGTTGAATAGGAGATGACTAAGAAGGACTACAAGGAATACAATGACATTTTGAATGCACACACTTAAAAAGACAAAGTCTAGTCAATAACATTGACGAGCTACAAGCACAAGCTGTGTGAGAATTTGATGTATTGGCAATAACAAACATGGCTTATAAACTGTGAAGACTGGCTACAAAATATTCAAGGAGAAAGAGTGTTCAAAAATATATGAAAGGGAGGCAAGGTAATGGCACTAGTTCAGGAAGACATCTTAGTCTTGGAGACAGAGGATAGAATGTATTTGCATTGAATTTAGAAGTTAGAAAGGTATGACGTGTGCATTTTCTTACCCAGGGTGATTGTCCAAATTGACCGAGGTGTTGCGATTATAGGCTACTTTTATGGTTGAATTTCATTTATAGGTATCATTGTACTTCACAGTAAGACAGTTCTAACATTGATATACTTACAGATTCATCAGTCCGTGGTAAAGATGTTGATGACCAAGTAATGGAAAAATCGGAATGTGTAGTAAGTAGATTGTTTTGATATATTCCTTCACTTAACTTGAGCTCAGCTATTATAAAGTATTATCAGTTAAATGAATCAGTTGTGAACATGCTGCATTAGGAACACAAAGATAGCGTAAGGTTTAGGATTCACTTCATTTGTAAGGTGTAAATCAATTGCAATCATATGTGTACGCTAAGTAACCTGTTCAAATATTTTATTACACACCTCGGAAGCAAGTGGGACTC
>NW_025207407.1:11827-13000 GCF_004010195.1 Chiloscyllium plagiosum | reverse complement strand
CAACTTGGAACTCTAGTTCTGGGAGACTTCTGGCATCTTCCTCAGTGAAAACAGTCACAATATAATCATTTAGCTTCTCTGCTATTTTTGCATTCACCTATAAATTCTCTTAACTCTGTAATGGACCCATATTCGTTTCAGCCAAACCTTTTCTATTTTTCATAGAATAGAATTTCATAGACTCCCTAGAGTGTGGAAAACAGGCCCTTCAGCCAACAAGTCCACACCGACCCTCCGAAGAGTAACTCATCCAGATCCATTCCCCTCCCCTATTACCCTATATTTACCCCTGACAAATGCACCTGACCTACACATTCCTGAACACTATGGGCAATTTAGCCTGGCCAATTCACCTATCTTGCACATCTTTGGATTATGGGAGGAAACCCACGCAGACACGGGGAGAATGTGCAAAATCCACACAGACAGTCGCCCAAGGCTGGAATCGAATCCAGGTCCCTAGCACTGTGAGGTAGCAGTGCTAACCACTGAGCCACCGTGCCAATGTTTGTGGATAGAGTATATTCATTTTGCTTTTTACTTTCTTAGTCTTCCTTTGTTTTATTCTGTAATTTCATTCATCTTCATGGGGTTCTGAAAATTGAGCACATTAACAAAATTCTCCCCAGATACTGTAGAATGTGTTGACCCTTAGCAGAATTTCCTGATTTTGTTTCAACGTGGAACTTCGGTATAAAATCAAGCAAGCAGCTGAGCCAGAACAAACTATTGTGTAGCCTTTCAAACGCACTATATGGCCTGAGCATCTTTTACAGCTCACTGGGGAATAGAAGACAAAGCACAAACAATGTTTTGCTCCTTTATATCCCACTCAAATTATTTGGCTGTAAGTCTCACCAAGACTTTTGTTTAAAATCACAACAACATAGAATTCTGAAAATTCAAGAGCAGTGTGTGCCTGTAGGAGGCATGACTTAGAATCAGAGAGTGAAAACAAAATTCCTCGGTATCACCTCTTCCAGAGCATTCCTGGAATCTGTCCCGTGCTGGATAGACAAACCCCTGGATGTAGTTGTCAAGTCACTCAACGCTTTCACCAGTGTTGCCTGGAGGTCGAAGTTATTGATTGACAGCACCTTCATGCATGGCATGATGGAGGTGCACTAGCTCTCAGGGGCAAGGAACAAAATTACTGACCGCACACACACACAC
>NW_025207407.1:0-1557 GCF_004010195.1 Chiloscyllium plagiosum | reverse complement strand
CAGGTCATGGGGACAGTGCTGAGCTGGAAGTTTGGAACTGGGGTGAGGTGGGGGAAGGGGAAATGAGGAAACAGTTGAAGTCCACATTGATGCCCTGGGGTTGAAGTGTTTCGAGGGGGAAGATGAGGCATTCTTCCTCCAGGCATCAGGTGGTGAGGGAGCGGCGGTGAAGGAGGCCCAGGGCTCCCATGTCCTCAGCTGAGTGGGAGGGAGAGTTGAAATGTTGGGCGACAGGGCGGCGTGGTTGATTGGTGTGGGTGTCCCAGAGATGTTCCCTAAAGCGCTCTGCTAGGAGGCATCCATTCTCCCCAATATAGAGGAGACCTCATCGGGAGCAACGGATACAATAAATGATATTGGTGGATGTGCAGGTAAAACTTTGATGGATGTGGAAGGCTTGTTTGGTGCCTTGAATGGAGGTGAGGGCGGAATGTGTTGGTGAAGTTGATGAACTGCTCAACCTCCTCGCGGGAGTATGAGGTGGCACCGATGCAGTCATCAATGTAGCGGAGGAAGAGGTGGGGAGTGGTGCCGGTGTAACCACGGAGGATGAACTGTTCTATGTAGCCAACAAAGAGACAGGCATAGCTGGGGCCCATACGAGTGCTCACCTTCCACCCTACCAACCTTCGCATAAACCACATCATCCGACGACATTTCCGTCACCTCCAAACAGACCTCACCACCAGGGATATATTTCCCTCCCCACCCCTCTCCGCCTTCCGCAAAGACCATTCCCTCCGTGACTACCTGGTCAGGTCCACGCCCCCCAACAACCCACAATCCCGTCCTGGCACCTTCCCCTGCCACCTCAGGAATTGCAAAACCTCCGCCCACACCTCCTCCCTCACCTCCATCCAAGGCCCCAAAGGAGCCTTCCACATCCATCAAAGTTTTACCTGCACATCCACCAATATCATTTATTGTATCCATTGATCCAAATGCAGTCTCGTCTACATTGGGGAGACTGGACACCTCCTGGCAGAGCACTTTAGGGAACATCTCTGGGACACCCACACCAATCAACCCCACCTCCTGTGGCCCAACATTTCAACTTCCCCTCCCACTCAGCCAAGGGTATGGTTGTCCTGGGCCTCCTTCATCGCCACTCCCTCACCACCAGACCCCTGGAGGAAGAATGCCTCATCTTCCGCCTTGGAACACTTCAACCCCAGGGCATCAATGTGGACTGATGGTCCAGGTGAATTTAAAGGTCAGGATGGAATGTTGGTGAAGTTGATGAATTGTTCAACCTCCTCGCGGGAACATGCTTTGCTACCTTCCCCCACCCTCCTCCATGACCTATCACCTTCATCCCCACCCCCTCTCACCTATTGTACTCTATGCTACTTTCTCCCCACCCTCACCCTCCTCTCATTTATCTCTCCACCCTGCAGGCACTCTGCCTCTATTCCTGGTGAAAGGCTTTTGCCCGAAATGTCGATTTTCCTGCTCCTCGGACGCTGCCTGAACTGCTGTGCTTTTCCAGTACCACTCTAATCCAGAATCTGGTTTCCAGCATCTGCAGTCATTGTTTTTACCATATTTACTGGTCCA
>NW_025207406.1:6523-13000 GCF_004010195.1 Chiloscyllium plagiosum | reverse complement strand
TACCAGCCTTCCCTTTCACCCTGACAGGAATATACTTTCTCTGGATTCTTGTCATTTCTGAAGGCTTCCCATTTTTCAGCCGTCCCTTTACCTGCGAACATCTGCCTCCAATCAGCTTTTGAAAGTTCATGCTAACATTTTTATCCCGTGCCTTCTACAGTTTTCCAACAAAACTCAGTGCCAGTTTGAGGAACAACACCTTATTTGCCTTGGACACTTTATAGTCTATCGGACCTAATATTGAATGCCACAAATATCAGACCCTGAGCCCATTACATTTGTCCTCCATTTTTCATACATTCTCCTCTGTATCTCCCCTCCCTCCACTCCAAGGACTTGTACTGTTTGTGTTTCGTTTATTTTTCTCTCAGCTGAGAGGATGCATTTACACCCTTCTCAACCTTAGTTTACATCCATTTTTGCATCTGTATTTCTCTTTTATCCCAAATGGTAACCCCTTTGTCTTTGGCACCAGGCCTCCACACCATCTGTTCCCCTTGCCGTTTCTTTGCCTCTGTCCAAAGTATGAAAATCACCATTTTCCCATTCTTCTCAATTCTGAAGAAGAGTCATACTGGACTCCAAATGTTAACACTTCATTGGGAGTTTTCTACAGACCCCCTAATAGCAACAAAGAAACAGAGGAGCAGATTGGGAGGGTTTTTTGGAAAGGTCACCCAATACTGAAGCAAAGTATACATTAAGGACATCCCCTACCTCCTCCAACTCCAGGCACAAGTTCCCTCCTGATCAGCCCTACTCTCACTCTGGCCATCCTCTTGTTTCTCACATAAATGTAGAATGCCTTTGGGTTTTCCTTAATCCTACCCACTAAAGCTCCTTCATGTAAGAGGGTTGTTGTCACGGGTGGCTTTAACTTTGCTAATATTGATTGGAACCTCCTTAGTTCAAATAAATTGGATGAAGCAGTTTTTATCGAGTGTGTCCAGGAAGGATTCCTGACTTAATATGCAGATAAGCCAACTAGAGGGCCGACTAGATTTGGTGCTTGGCAACGAACCAGGCCAAGTGTCTGATCTTTCGGTGGGAGAGCATTTTGGTGATAGTGATCACACTTCCCTGACCTTTACTATAGTCATGGAGAGGGATAGGAGCAGACGGTATGGGAAAGTATTTAATTGGTGGAGCGGGAATTATGATGTTATTAGGCAGGAACTGGGGCACCTGAATTGGGAACAAATTGTTCTCAGGGAAATGTACGACAGAAATGTGGAGATTAATTAGGAAGCACTTGCTAATAGTGCTGGATATGTTTGTCCCACTGAGGCAAGGAAGGGATGGTAGAGTGAAGGAACCTTGGGTGACAAGGGATGTGGAACATTCAGTCAAGAGGAAGAAGGAAGGTTACTTAAGGTTGAGGAGGCAAAGATCAGATCGGGCTCTAGAAGGTTACAAGATAGCCAGGAAGGAACTGAAGAAGGGACTTAGGACAGCTAGAAGGGGGCATGAAAAGGCTTTAGTGGGTAGGATTAAGGAAAACCCAAAGGCATTCTACACTTATGTGAGGAACAAGAGGATGGCCAGAGTCAGGGTAGGGCTGATCAGGAGGGAACTTGTACCTGGAGTCGGAGGAGGTAGGGGCTGTCCTTAATGAATACTTTGCTTCAGTATTCACTACTGAGAGGGATCTTGACGTTTGTGAGGACAGTGTAAAATAGACTGATACGCTCAAACAGGTTGATGTTGAGAAGGAGGATGTGCTGAAAACTTTGAAAAGCATAAGGATAGATAAGTGTCCTGGGCCAGATGGGATATATCCAAGGTTCCTACAGGAAATGAGGGAAGAGATTGCTGCACCTTTGGTGATGATCTTTGCATCCTCACTGTCCACTGGAGTAGTGCCAGAAGATTAGAGGGTGGTAAATGTTATTCCCTTGTTCAAGAAAGGGATAATCCAGGGAACTACAAACCAGTCAGTCTTATGTCAGTGGTGGGCAAATTATTGGAGAGGAATCTGACAGACAGGATTTAGGATTACTTGGAAAACTATAGCTTGATTAGAAATAGTCCACAAGGCTTTGTAAGGGGCAGGTCATGCCTCACAAACCTTATTGAATTCTTTGAGGATGTGACAAAACATGTTGATGAAGGTAGAGTAGTGGATGTGGTGTACATGGATTTTAGCAAGTCATTTGATAAGGTATGGTCATTCAGAAAGTAAGGAGGCATGGGTTACGGAAAGTTTGGCTGTCTGGATACAGAATTGGTTGGCTTATAAAAGACAGAGGGTGATGTAGATGGAAAGTATTCAGCCTGGAGCTTGGTGACGAGTGGTGTTCCGCAGGGATCCGTTCTGGGAACTCTGCTCTTTGTGATTTTTATAAATGACTTGGATGAGGAAATGGAAGGGTGGGTTAGTAAGTTTGCCAATGACACGAAGATTGGTGGAGTGGTGAATAGTGTGGAAGGCTGTTGTAGGTTGCAATGGGACATTGACAGGATGCAGAACTGGGCTGATAAGTGGCAGATGGAATTCAACCTGGAAAAGTGTGAAGTGATTCATTTTGGAAGGTTGAATTTGAATACAGTATACAAGATTAAAGGCCAGACGTTTGGCAGTGTGGAGAAACAGTGAGATCATAAGGTCCATGTCCATGGATCCCTCAAATTTGCTATCCAAGTTGATAGGGATGTCAAGAAAGCGTATGGTGTGTTGGCTTTCATTAGTAGGGGGATTGAGTTTAAGAGCTGTTTGGTTATGCTGCAGCTCTTTAGAGCTCTGCTTAGGCCACTCTTGGAATATTGTATTCGGTTCAGGGCGCCTCATTATAGCAAGGATGTGGAAGTTTTCGAGAGGGTGCAGAGGAGACTTACAGGACGCTGCCTGGACTGGAGGGCAGGTCTTATGAAGTAAGGTTGAGGGAGCTAGGGCTTTTCTCATTGGAGCGAAGAAGGATGAGAGGTGACTTGATAGAGGTGTACAAGACGATGAGAAGCTTAGACAGAGTGGATAGCCAGAGACTTTTTTCCGAGGGCAGAAATGTCTATCACGAGGAGGCATAATTTTAAGGTGATTGCAGGAAAGATTGGGGGAGATGTCAGAGGTTGGTTCTTTACACAGAGTGGTGGGTCCGTGGAATGCACCGCCAGCGTTGGTAGTAGAGTCAGATACATTACGGATATTTAAGCAACTCTTGGATAGGCACAATGAAGTGTATGTAGATTAGTTTGATCTTAGAGTCGGATAAAAGGTCGGCACAACATCAAGGGCCGAAGGGCCTGTACTGTGCTGTACATTTCTATGTTCTATGTAACTGTTTCTTTCTCCATAGATGCTGCCGGATCTGCTGAATTTCTCCAGCGTTCTCTGTGTTTGTTAATTATTTATTCTGCAGTGTCAGATCAGGGTTAGGCAGGTTTCTGATTTTTTTTAGTCTTGAAGTTGAAAAATTTGGGGAAACTGTACAAATTACCAATTTGGCTCGATGTTATTTAAGCATTTGGCACTTCTATACTAATTTCTAGGAGGTCATCATTCCTGGGTTAATTGCAAGATACTCTATATGACCTTACAAACTCTGGTACCACCAAGCATTTAATTACCTCTGTATGTATGCAGCACAAATACCTTTATTTGATTTGATTTGATTTGATTTATTTGTTGACAGTTTTATTTTGTTACAAAATACAGCGAAAAGTGTTGTATAGTGTCACCACTCTCCAGTGCCATTTTAAAACACAAAAATAAATTACCTTTCCAAAAATATTTAGCTAGTTCTTTCTTCAAAAAAAATCTATTAAGTAACATTCGCTGTGTGTTAGTGTCAGTTGAGGCTCAGTTGATTGCACTTTCTTCTCTGTGACAGAAGGTAGTGAGTTCATAATCCTATCCAGAGAGTTGAGCTGATAATCTGGACTGACACTCCAATCTGGTGCACAGTCAGAGGTATGGTATTTCAGACAAGACACTAAATTATGGCCCTATCTGACCTCTTAGGTGGGTGTAAAATATTCTATAGCAATTTTTGCACAACAGCCTGGGAGTTCTCTTTGGTGCCCTGGCCAATATTTATCCTTCAAGCAGTACTGTTAAAAACAGATTATCGGGACACCTACCTCATTGCTGTTTCTTGGAGCTTCTCATAAATTGGCTGCTGTGTTGCCTATCTTACAGCAACAACCACACTTCAAAAATACTTTATTGGCAATAAATCCTGAGGATGAGAAAAATGCTATGTAAATGTAAGCTTATGTACTGATTTGATTTCAGTTTGATTTATTATTGTCACATGTACCTAGGTACAGTGAAAAGTTTTGTTTTGCGTGCAGTACAGGGGCAGATCATACCGTACAAAGTGCATTAGGGTGATAGAACAGAGCGAGGAATACAGTGTTATGGCTGCAGAGAAAATGCACAAAGTTCGAGATCAACATTAAATGTGAAATTTGAGAGGTCCATTCAGAAGTCTAATAACAGCAGGGAAGAAGCTGTTCTTCAATCTGTTGGTCCATGTGTTTAAGTTTTTATATCTTCTCCCTGATGTAAGAGGTTGGAAGAGATTATAAGTGGGGTGGGAGGGGTCTTTGATTATGTTGTCTGGCTTTGCAAGGCAGCGGGAAGTAATATAATTGGAATATAGTAAATGCAATGTAATTTTATGATGATACAGAGTGATTAAAGGGTTTGATTTCCCAGCATATTTCACTTTCACAAATGCCATTCAGTTGAAAAGGCCTCCTCGCCTAGAATTCTAAATTGAAAAAAAACTTGAGCAAAAAAACCATTCAAAATAACATTGATCAAACAATTTTGACTTCTGTGTTTAAATATTTCTTTATGGAAATTCATAAGATTGTGGCTACAACTTTTCAAAAATCCATTCAGTTAATCTTTTGTTAACCCTGATGGTAATACTGTTCAAGTCGGATTCAAAAGTGAAACCTGACTTGATAGACCATAAGTTTTACTTTTTGCAATTTTGTTTCTGTGGTAGTCACTCACTGAACACACTCACGAATGGCTGTCAATACACTTTTATCGAACAAACACAAGTTTATTATACAAAAGAGAAAATAAACTAAATGTGTGTATGACAATTTGGAAAAATCATATATAAACAGCAAAAACAAAGATTCAATCCTTTTACACAGCAATATCCTTTACAAACACTCAGTCCCAGTGAAGTGTCACTCCTGTCTTCACTTTCAATTTTTTTTAACTTAACTGATGAGGTTGACTTTTTGCACATTCACAAGATATACTTTTCTCCCTGAGACATAAAGACAGGTTACCTCACTGATAGGAAGTGGATGCTGTACCCAATAGAGTCAGCGTCATAGAGCTGTATAGCAAGGAAACAGACCCATCGCTCCAACTCGTCCATGCCAACCAATTATCCTAAATTAATTTCGTCCCATTTGCCAGCATTTGGCCCATATCCTTTGTAAATCTTTTCTGCACCCTTTCAAGTTTAACAATACCAGGGAAACCAGAATCACACACAATGTTCCAAAAGTGGCCTAACCAATGTTCTGTACAGCCACAACATGACGGCCCAACTCCTATACTCAATACACTGACCAATGAAGGCAAGCGTATCAAATGCTGCCCTTACACCCTGTCTACCTGCGACTCCACCTACGAGGAACTATGAGCCTGCTGCCAAACCTGCTGAGTTTCTCCAGCAGACTCTGTTTTCTGTTATTTTCATGCACAAGCGTTGTATATCCCACTGGGGGTTTGGAGGGGGGGAGCAGATAGCTGCAATGCTGTTGAGGTTGTCATCAGTGCCTGCACCTTCCCCAGCAGCAATAAAACCCACACAGCAAAAATATATTGGACTGACCTTGAGGTTCAACACTGGGGCTGTCTCAAATTCAAGTTGTGCTGTGTTTGTATTACAGCTTTCCTCGACAGGACCTGCACTTATGTGCTGAGCATGGTGTTTGTCAAGGTGAGGGAGAGAAAGAAAGGCTTTTTAAATCATGTCAGCAGTAAACGTCTCGCAGGTCAGATAATGATGGAGCCAGCTAGCTGCAACTTCAGACCTCTGCTCCCAGACCTACAGTTCCATTTGCTGATTCAGCACCAGCCACATCCCCCATCCCAATGCCATGTCCCACAATCACCAACTTGAATCACAATCACTGCAGCATAGAAGGGGGCGATTCAGCCCATCATGTCTGTGCTGGCTTGCCAAACAAGCATCAGAAGGGAAGGTGATGGCCTGGTGGTATTATCGCTAAGCTATTAAGACCCAGATAATGTCCTGGAGAACCTGGGTTCAAATCCTGCCATGATGGAATTGGAATTCAACAATAAAAATCTGAAATTAAGAGTCTAATGATGACCATGAAACTGTTGCCAATTGTCAGGGAAAGGAGAAAGTGAGCACTGCAGATGCAGGAGAGTCAGAGTTGAAAAGTGTGGCGCTGTAAAAAGCACAGCAGGACAGGCAGCATCAGAGGGGCAGGAGAGTCGATGTTTCGAGCATATACGTCATGCTCGAAATGTCA
>NW_025207406.1:2019-2390 GCF_004010195.1 Chiloscyllium plagiosum | reverse complement strand
CTGGGAGGTGAGCAGTTGCTGTATCCTGGAGTTTGGGAGAAGACCTTTCCTTCAGGAGTGGACCAAACCCCTGTGAGTTAACTGCACCTGTACTATGTACTGTGTTCTTGTGAGTGGGCCTGGCTCTCCAAGGCTGGACCAGGACTCTGTTACTCTGGTGAGACGGAACTGTGGGGTGTGCATTTGCTGCCTCCAGGAGTGGACTCTGCCCTTGATTGTGGACTGTTTTTTAACAACGGACTCTGCAGTTTGGAGCGGCCTCTAATTCTGACATTACACATTGTATACTGGAGTGTACTCTTCCTGGAAATGGATTTCATATCTTGAAGACTGTATAAATTTGGACTGTGTACCAGAAGGGAGTTTTTTTT
>NW_025207406.1:0-1746 GCF_004010195.1 Chiloscyllium plagiosum | reverse complement strand
TAGGGGCGGGCTGAGATCCGGAAGGCTTGTGGGCTACCCTACACGCTGTCGTCCCAGGGAAGGGGACGGGCTGTCCTAGAGGTGGCCGAAAGGTGTGCCAGGATAGCCCACTGGTCGGAGGTGCAAAGGGGTGGGTGAGAGCCCAATGGTACGTCGGGGCAGACCGAGAGCCAGAAGGCGCGTAGCCGTCCTCAGCGCTGTCACCCCGGGCAGGTACCGGGGCGGGCTGCCCCAGAGGTGGTCGGAAGGTGTTGAGGGTGGTTAGTGAAGCCGGAAGGTGGGTAGGCCGTCCTGACCACTGTCACCCCTGGCGGGTTCCCGGGGGCGGGCTGTCCTAGAGGTGGTCGAAAGGTGTGTCAGGGCGGACCGAGAACTGGAAGGGGCATGGGGTGAACCGAGAACTGGAAGGTGGGTAGGGGCAGGCTGCCTTAGAGTGGTCGGAAGGTGGGAGGGACAGGGGCTTGCTGGGTCTGTATTGTCTGCACTTTTGTATGTAACAGTACTGTCTAATGTACAACTGTCATTGCTGTTGTCTCTTTATATCTTTTATGTGAAACTGGGATTTGAGGTTTGTCCTCATGTCCCTGTAAACTGTTTGAGCAGTAGGGTTTGGGGCCTGGCTTTGCTGCTCTCTCCCTTTGTAAAATTGCTGTCTCACATTTACAGCTGTATATAAAACTGTTTGTTGTAAACTGTTTTTGTAATTTATTTAATAAAATAAAAAGAAACAGGAGATTCAGTCTCCTCAGTTTAGGGGACTGACTCTGTGCTGGTTGGTGTTACAGTCAGTATGTTACTGTTAGTTTCTGCTTCCCTCTTTGGAGGGGAAAACCTGATTCCTGAACTGGTTGAATTATTTAGCCAGTTTGTTCACTGGCGTTCCTTTCGTGAGGTCTGATTTCTAAACTCCTGATGCACACAATATGTTTCAGGTGTGACTTGGTTCTCATTAGGAGATTGTTGTTTCACTGGCTGGTTACAGCCTGTGTTACTCTTTTTTCTTTCTTTTGTGAAAAGGACAATGTTAATTTTGTGGTAGGGCTTAGCCTTTGGACTCTAGTTTTCTTTGTATGTATCCTCACTGTTTTTGGTGTTTGGACTGAGCCCTTGTGGAAGACATACATTTTACCAGAGGAGCTGTTCCTGTGGGGTGGCCTAGCCCTGGGACTGGGCCTCTGAAGATTGAACACCTGTGTGTGTGCTGGGAGGTGAGTACTTGCTGTAGCCTGGAGTTTGGGAGAAGACCTTGCCTTCAGGAGTGGATCAAACCCCCTGTGAGTTAACTGCACCTTTACAATGTACTGTGTTCCTGTGAGTGGGCCTGGTTTTCCAAGGATGGGCCAGGACTCCATGGAGACTGAACACCTGTGGGGTGTGCATTTGCTGCCTTCAGGAGTGGACTCCATTTTGGACAATGAACCTCAAAAACTGGAGTGGACTCCATTCCTGGGAATGTACTCTATATTTTGAAGACTCTGTTTGGACTGTGTACCAGAAAGGACTCTTTTTTTTTGGTAACTAACTGTATTGTGGTGTTTCCTGGGTCTATCACCCGCACTGTCTTGTGTGTCCCTGGGTCTGGCAGGCCTTGCTGTGAGCTGGGAGGCTCATGGGTCATCCTGAAAGCTGTCACCCCGAGAGCCGGAGGGTGGGTAGCCCATCCTGTGAACCTGAAGGTTGGTAGCCTGTCCTGAAAGCTGGAGGGTGGGTAGGCCACCCTGATGCCAGTCGCCCCGAGAGCCAGAT
>NW_025207405.1:10947-13000 GCF_004010195.1 Chiloscyllium plagiosum | reverse complement strand
CAGCTCTGGAATCCAATGTGTTTCAGCAAACTGCTTGTCATTTGTGGTAAATACGTCTAGGAAGGTGGAGGACAAGAAGAAACCAGAAACGTGTGCCCAGTTCACCAAGAAATGACCATTCCAAACTTTATTGTGCATTTGCTTGAGTGAGCTTTATGTCGAATTACTCAAGGTAACACAAAATGGGCTGAATTTTACCAGAAATTGACTGTGTGTTGAGTTTCAGGGAGGGTCTCACTCTAATGAGTTTTTTTTTGTACTTTGGTTGCAAAAGCCACCTCATTAACCATGCACCACACTCCTGTGACACCCCCCTTGTCCAACACAAGATTGATTCACCAGCTGTCGATAGGTAGAAGGCCGCTCTGTTGGGATCTTTGGTGGCAGTGCCAATGCACTCAATAAGTGTTGCAATCTGGTGTTACCCTTTACTGATCACACAGTGCGATGCCTGACACAGCTCTCAGGGGGTAAGGCTGGTCGTTCCCTGCCCACTCCTACACTGCTCACTGCTGCAGCACTGAGCCACTCAGCCGCCCTCTCCTTCATCACATGCTGTTTGGAGGTCACTGCCACTGTTTCCCCAGCGCCCACTGTGGTCCAACATCTTGTCATGATTCAGTGTGGGACTAGCACATGCAACAAACCTCTTCCAAACCACAAATTCAACGACACCAGAATGGAACAGAAATCGTCGAACCCAGAAACCACATCCTCCGCCGGGAGCACAAACAGTCAATGCCTTTACCAAACTCTCAGTGACTTGCTCTAGGGGTCTGGGCCCAATGCAGCTCCCAACACTGCTGCTGTGCCCCAACACTGCTGCTGTGCCCCAACACTACTGCACTGCCCCAACACTGCTGCTGTGCCCCAACACTGCTGCACTGCCCCAAAACTCCTGCACTGCCCCAACACTGCTGCTGTGCCCCAACACTGCTGCACTGCTCCAACACTGCTGCTGTCCCCCAACACTGCTGCACTGCCCCAACACTGCTGCTGTGCCCCAACACTGCTGCTGTGCTCCAACACTGCTGCTGTTCCCCAACACTGCTGCACTGCCCCAACACTGCTGCTGTGTCACAACACTGCTGCTGTTCCCCAACACTGCTGCAATGCCCCAACACTGCTGCTGTTCCCCAACACTGTTGCTGTGCTCTAACACTGCTGCACTGCCCCAACACTGCTGCACTGCCCCAACACTGCTGCTGTTCCCCAACACTGCTGGTATTCCTCAACACTGCTGTTGTTCCCTAACACTGTTGCTGTGCCCCAACACTGTTGCTGTGCCCCAACACTGCTGGTGTGCCCCAACACTGCTGCTGTTCCCCAACACTGCTGCTGTTCCCCAACACTGCTGCACTGCCCCAACCATGCTGCTGTTCCCCAACACTGCAGAACTGCCCGAACATTGCTGCTGTCCTCCAACACTGCTGCTGTGCCCTGAAACTGCTGCAGTACCCCAATCCTGCTGCTGGGCTCCAACACTGCTGCTGTTCCCCAACACTGCTGCTGTTCCCCATCACTGCTGCTGTTCCCCATCACTGCTGGTGTTCCTCAACACTGCTACTATACCCCAACACTGGTGCACTGCCCCAACACTGCTGCTGTGCCCCAACACTGCTGCTGTTCCCCATCACTGCTGCTGTTCCCCATCACTGCTGCTGTGCCCCAACACTGCTGCTGTTCCCCATCACTGCTGCTGTTCCCAACACTGCTGGTGTTCCTCAACACTGCTACTATACCCCAACACTGCTGCACTGCCCCAACACTGCTGCTGTGCTTCAACACTGCTGCTGTTCCCCAACACTGCTGCTGTTCACCAACACTGTTGCTGTTCCCCTATACTGCTGCTGTTTCCCAACACTGCTGCTGTGCCCCAACACTGCTGCTGTTCCCCAACACTGCTGCTGTTCACCAACACTGTTGCTGTTCCCCTATACTGCTGCTGTTACCCAACACTGCTGCTGTGCCCCAACACTGCTGCTGTTCCCCAACACTGCTGCTGTGCCCCAACACTGCTGTTCCCCAACACTGCTGCTGTTCACCAACACTG
>NW_025207405.1:0-1456 GCF_004010195.1 Chiloscyllium plagiosum | reverse complement strand
TCAGGGTTCTGGGGGGTGGGGATAGTGACAGTGGGGTCTGTGGGGGGCGTGTCAGCAGAATGCAGGTGAGTGGTGCTGGTGGGGGCGGAAGTGGTGGTGACCACGGCAGTAGCGGTGGCGGAAGTCACTGAACGTGTGGCATCAGCGATGATGTGGGAGCGGAAGTGATGTCATGTGTGATGCATGCAGAATTGTGAGGGGTGGAAGTGGTTGTGGGAGTGGCCATGATGGGGGAGGAAGTGACATCATCCATCAGCGTGGGGGTGACAGCTGCACCAGCCGCATGGCCAATGGCGTCCGAGCAGTTCCAGAGGCCGGGGGAATCTACTGGAATGATTGAGGAGCGCTGGTTATGGAGATGGGTAGATAAATTGCCCGTAGTGTTAGGTGCATGGGTAAATGTAGGGGAATGGGTCTGGGTGGGTTGCGCTTCGGCGGGTCAGTGTGGACTTGTTGGGCCGAAGGGCCTGTTTCCACACTGTAAGTAATCTAATCTAATCTAATCTAATCTAATCTAATCTAATCTAATAAAAGTTTGTTGTACTTACAGTTTTTGATGTTTGAGATGGAGTTGAAATACTGTTTGTTGAGAGTATGAATTGCTGCGAGCGTGGAGCGGAGGATCTTGAAGGAGAACCGTTGCTGGTGTTTTTGAATCTGTAGTCTGTACTGTTTGTCTTGTTCGGGTCCGAACTCAGCTGGTTTAAAGGTGGTCTGGAGTCCGTGTGGGATGAGTTGGTTATGGAGGCAGGCACCGAGGAAGCAAATGTGGCTGTGGGAGCGAGTTTGTTTCAGGACATGGTTGAAGAGCTTCAGGGCAGAGGTAATGACCTGGGAGTTGCAGTGGGAGAGGGACTCCCTGAAATTCTTGTAGAGAGAGGAGGAAAACTTCTTCAAGGCAGGCATCCTTGCAAGAGGATTCGCAGTAAAGTTAACACTGTCTTACATGGATTCATGCAGTGTTTGAGCAACGTACAATGTAACTCTGCAAGTCTTAGTTGTAAGTCTTTCTCAAAGCCTTTTTGGAAGCGACTCTTGGATTCTTCCTGATCAATCTCTTCCACTTTTTTGCAAGATCAAGACCTTTTCTTTAAAAGTGAAGCATCTTAACTCTGTGGGACCTGCCATGCTGCTAATATCTGCATTCTCTTGTACTGGAGTTGTCTGCAATTTTCCCTAGACTTTCACCTCCCTCCCTCCTGGAATGGAGAGGAGAGGAAGCTGAAAGTTTTCACACTTCCATCTCTCTCCTGCTCAATTCCCCGAGAAAATACACTGAGTGACTTGGTTGCCGAATTGATGAGGTGAAAAGCAGGTGGTGGTGTGAGTTAATTCCAGGCCATGATAAATCAGACAAAATGAAACTCACTCACCACCACACATTGACTTCTAATGAGAAAACTTCTGCCTTACATTTATTAATCAGAGTAGGAGATTGGGCAAACTATCTCTAGAG
>NW_025207404.1:10666-13000 GCF_004010195.1 Chiloscyllium plagiosum | reverse complement strand
AGGGTGGTGGTGGAGAGTTGTTTTTCAGACTGGTGGCCTGTGACCACTGGTGTGCCACAAGGATCGGTGCTGGGTCCACTACTTTTCATGATTTCATAAATGATGTGAATGTGAGCATAAGAGGTATAGTTAGTAAGTTTGCAGAGACACCAAAATTGAAGATGTACTGGACAGCGAAGAAGGTTACCTCAGATTAGAACGGGATCTTGATCAGATGGGCCAATGGGCTGAAGAGTGGAAGATGGAGTTTAATTCAGATAAATGCAAGGTGCTGCATTTTGGAAAAGCAAATCTTAGCAGGCCTATACACTTGATGGTAAGGTCCTAGAGAGTGCTGCTGAACAGAGACCTTGGAGTGCAGGTTCATAGCTCCTTGAAAGTGGAGTCACAGGTAGATAGGATAGTGAAGAAGGCATTTGGTATGCTTTCCTTTATGGGTCAGAGTATTGAGTACAGGAGTTGGGAGGTAATGTTGCGGCCGTACAGGACATTGGTTAGGCCACTGTTGGAATATTGTATACAATTCTGTCTCCTTCCTATCGGAAGGATGTCGTGGAACTTGAAAGGGTTCAGACAAGATTTGCAAGAATGTTGCCAGGGTTGGAGGATTTGAGCTATAAGGAGAGGTTGAATTGGCTGGGGCTGTTTTCCCTGGAGTGTTGGAGGCTGAGGGGTGACCTTATAGAGATTTATAAAATCATGAGGTGCATGGATAAGGTAAATAGACAATGTCTTTTCCCTAGGGTGGAGGAATCCAGAACTAGAGGGCATAGGCTTAGGGTGAGAGGGGAAAGATATAAAAGAGATTTAAGAGGTAACGTTTTCATGCAGAGGATCGTACATATATGGAATGTGCTGCCAGAGGAAATGGTGGAGGCTGGTACAATTGCAACATCTACTCCACAACCACCTGATGAAAAAGCAGCATTTCGAAACCTACTGCTTCCAAATAAACCTGTTGGACTATAACTTGGTGTTGTGTGATTTTTTAATTTTGAAGATATGTATGAACACTTTGTAAGAAGAAACAGCATAAGAGGCCTATCAAAAGGCCAGCAAGTGAAGGTGAGCTGCCATTCCCAACCCCTGAACAGTACATAACTACTACATCTCAATTATTGTCCATCCCATTCAGCAGGGCCTGTAGACCCCCTCCACCATCTAATATGGCTCCATTGATGATTAAAGAGGTACAATCTGCCTTATTGATTGGCAATTCTTAGAGGCTAGCTTTCCTCCTGGATGGAATCGAAAGTCAAAGTCAGTTAGGGGGCTTCATGAATGTACTCAAGGCAGTTGGACTCACCATGACTGATCAGATAGAGAATGGAGTCACTGCTTCAACAGAAAATACCAGCCAATGTCTTGACCATTTTAGAAGTTAACATTTAATATAATTTCACAGCAGTTAGTAATAAGAAGGTCTGTATGTTGAACAAATTCACACAAGAATAAAATCATGGATATAGGTTTGCTCGCTGAGCCTAGAAGGTTCATTTTCAGATGTTTTGTCACCATACTAGATAATATCTTCAGTGAGCCTCCGGACGAAACACTGCTGATATTTCCTGCTTTCTATTTATATGTTTGGGTTTCCTTGGGATGGTGATGTCATTTCCTATGGTGACATCATTTCTTGTTCTTTTTTTGCAGGGGTGGTAAATGGGATCCAAGTCAATGTGTTGGATTGCCATGCTTCTAGGAATTTTCGTGCATGTCTTTGGCTTGTCCTAGGATGGATGTGTTATCCCAGTTGAAGTGGTGTCCTTCCTCATCCGCATGGAAGGATACTAGTGAGAGAGGGTCATGTTGTTTTGTGGCTCATTGATTTTTCATACATGCTGGTGGCTAGTTTTCTGCCTGTTATCCAATGTAGTGTTTTTTTTGTAAATGATAATTGTTTTGTTGTCTGTATAGTGTATTTCAAGTTCATTAGCTGCTGTTTTAGTGTGTTGGTGGGTTTGTGGGCTACCATGATGCCAAGGGGTAGTCTGGCAGTAATTTCCAAGATGTCTTTGATGTAGGGGAGAGAGGCTAGGGTTTCTGGACATGTTTAGTCTGCTTGTTTGGGTTTGTTGTTGAGAAATCGGCGGATTGTGTTCACTGGCTACTCATTGTTTTTGAATACTACTCAGACCCCTTGCCATTATGGTAGCCCACAAACCCACAAAAACAGCAGCTAATGAACTTGAAAGACCCAATACAGACAATAAGCAAAACTAATGCCATTTACAAAATACCTTGCAAGAACTGTAACAAACACTACATTGGACAAACAGGCAGAAAACTAGCCACCAGGATACATGAACATCAACTAGCCACAAAACAACATGA
>NW_025207404.1:0-815 GCF_004010195.1 Chiloscyllium plagiosum | reverse complement strand
AGTGCGGGGGGAGAGTGAGCCCAGTGCGGAGCGAGAGTGAGCCCAGAGCAGGGAGAGAGTGAGCTCAGTGCAGGGGGAGAGGGAGCCTAGTGCAGGGGGAGAGTGAGCCCAGTGCGGGAAGAGAGTGAGCTCAGTGCAGGGGGAGAGTGAGCCCAGTGCGGGAAGAGAGTGAGCTCAGTGCAGAGGGAGAGTGAGCCCAGTGCAGGAGGAGAGTGAGCCAAGTGCGGGAAGAGAGTGAGCCCAGTGCAGAGGGAGAGTGAGCCCAGTGCAGAGGGAGAGTGAGCCCAGTGCGGGGGGAGAGTGAGCCCAGTGCGGAGCGAGAGTGAGCCCAGAGCAGGGAGAGAGTGAGCTCAGTGCAGGGGGAGAGTGAGCCAAGTGCGGGAAGAGAGTGAACCCAGTGCAGAGGGAGAGTGAGCCCTGTGCAGAGGGAGAGTGAGCCCAGTGCAGAGGGAGAGTGAGCCCAGTGCGGGGGGAGAGTGAGCCCAGTGCGGAGCGAGAGTGAGCCCAGAGCAGGGAGAGAGTGAGCCCAGTGCAGGGGGAGAGTGAGCCCAGTGCAGGGGGAAAGTGAGCCCAAAGAGGAGGGAGAGTGAGTCTAGTGCATGGGGAGAGTGAGCCCAGTGCGGGAAGAGAGTGAGCCCAGTGCAGGAGGAGAGTGAGCCCAGTGCAGGGGGAGAGTGAGCTCAGTGCAGGGGGAGAGTGAACCCAGTGCAAGGGGAGAGTGAGCCCAGTGCAGGGGGAGAGTGAGCCCAGTGCAGGGGGAGAGTGAGCCCAGTGCATGGGGCAGAGTGAGCCCAGTGCATGGGGCACAGTGAGTC
>NW_025207403.1:11712-13000 GCF_004010195.1 Chiloscyllium plagiosum | reverse complement strand
TCCTTTTCTTTAGATGTCATCAATGAGGAGGATACCCATCCTTTAAATGATACTTTGAACTTTCTCAACCATACCTATATAATTATTAGAAAGAACCTGACTTGGGAAGAAGCACTAACTGAGTGCCAGGAGAATGGTAACGAGTTAGTTAGCATCACTGAACCCTACCATCAGGCGTTTCTCACAGTTACTACAAATACTCTGGGTTATCCGGTGTGGATCGGACTATACAGTCAAGATGTATGTTCCTATTGTATAATTTTAACTAATTTTCTGAATATGAAATATGGTTTATAGACTGACGTGTGTTTTTTTTTAAATGGAGCTACAGAAGTGTACAGTGAATACTGTTACTATCCCCTTAACACTTCAACAGAAATTTGAATACCCAGCAATTGACTGAAAGAATTTGTGTCAAAGTTTCTGCAAGTGAAAGTAAATGTATTTTGCTATACAAGGAAAAAACAGAACAAACACTAGTAAACAAATAAAATAACGCAGATGCTGAAAATCTGAAACCAGCACAGAGAACCCTGGGGAAATTCAGCAGGGAGCATTTGTGAAGAGAGAAACAGAGTTAATGTTTGAGTCCAGTATGATTCTTCCTCCAGCATTGTAATATGTTAGGAATTTTATTTTACGTTATGCTGGAAACCAGAAACAGAATTATAAATTGCTGGAAAAAAATCTAGGTCTGGCAGCACCTGTGGAGAGAAAGCAGAATTAACGATTCAGGTCCAGTGTGTCTAAACTCGGGTCACTGAACCCGCAACGGTAACTCTG
This sequence comes from Chiloscyllium plagiosum, assembly GCF_004010195.1. Lineage (NCBI taxonomy): Eukaryota > Metazoa > Chordata > Chondrichthyes > Orectolobiformes > Hemiscylliidae > Chiloscyllium > Chiloscyllium plagiosum. The sequence continues at coordinate 12,217 of NW_025207403.1, read as the reverse complement.
CTTTCTCTCCAGATCTGCTGAGTTTTGCAGCTATCTCTGATTTTGTTGATACTTTAGACTAACTTCCCATTTTTCCTTATGATTTTGCCTTAGACTGTCTACTATATTTCAGGTTCCTTTGCTTCATCAGAGTAAATCAAAGCACAACAGCTCTTTGGAATTGATTTCAATTTTCCAGTATTCCTGCTATCCTCAGAAGTATTAGCTTTCTTGGAGTCCTTCCTCTGCAAAGTGACTCTCCACTCCTCAAATAATTGTTATGCTTCTGCTCAATTGTGGGGTGCACAACTTCATTTTTGTGTGTCTATTTCAAAAAACTTCAGATTCCTCATAGTCCTTTTTTGTTCTGGTATACAGTGCTTTGTGCATTCCTGAGCTAAACTGCTTGTTGCTGTGTAAGAAAAACATGCAGAAAATATACCCAACCAACCCTCCTAACTCTCTCTCGCACTCTCTCTCTCGCACACTCTCTCTCGCACACTCTCTCTCGCACACTCTCTCTCGC
>NW_025207403.1:0-1395 GCF_004010195.1 Chiloscyllium plagiosum | reverse complement strand
TAAATTGCCCGTAGTGTTAGGTAAGGGGTAAATGTAGGGGAATGGGTGGGTTGCGCTTCGGCGGTGCGGTGTGGACTTGTTGGGCCGAAGGGCCTGTTTCCACACTGTAAGTAATCTAATCTAATCTAATCTAATTTCCTTCCCTAAAGATCATTCATGAACATACTGGGAACAGCCCTTTCGCTTGATCTGGGAGTTAGGAGAATTCATTCAGTCACAACACCAGGGAGAGACAGTTCCCCGGCTCCGGGAGTGGAATTAGATTAGATTACTTACAGTAGTGGAAATAGGCCCTTTGGCCCAACAAGTCCACACCGACCTGCCGAAGCGCAACCCACCCAGACCCATTCCCCACATTTACCCCTTCACTTAAGGGTGCGGGCAATTTAGCATGGCCTTTACAACATTTTTGGACACGGGGAGAATGTGCAAACTCCACACAGTCAGTTGCCTGAGGCAGGAATTGAACCTGGGTCCCTGGCGCTGTGAGGCAGCAGTGCTAACCACTGTGCCACCGTTCCGCCCATTAGATTTAATCTTCAAGAATTAACCACATTACTGTGGCTCCGGAGCCATACGAAGGTCAGACAGCAGATTTCCTTCCCAAAAGCTCCCACATGGTGACTTGCAATCATATAAATGGTTATCATCACGCTATCTTTTAATTCCAGTTTTTAAAAAAAAATCAAATTCAAACATCACCCATGGGATCAAACCCATGCCCCCAGAACATGAACCTGTGATTCCAAATTACTAGTCCAGTAACAGTATCAGTTCTGCCTGGATTGAGTCATAGACTGCAGAAACAAGCCCTTTGGCCCAATCCATCCATACCAACCAAAATTGAACACAATGCTCTATTCAGCCTCACCCTGTAAGTCAAATCCACCAACCCTGGCAACATCCTTGTAAATCTTTTCTGAACCCTTACAAGTTTCACAACATCCTTCCTACAGGAGGGAGACCAGAATTGCACTCAATATTCCAAAAGTGGACTAACCAACATCCTATACAGCCGCAACATGACCTCCCAACTCCTGTACTCAATACTCTGACCAGTAAAGGAAAGCATCCCAAACGCCTCCTTCACTATCCTATCTACCGGAGACTCCACTTTCAAGGAGCTATGAACCTGCACTCCAAGGTCTCTTTGTTCAGCAACACTCCCTCGGTCCTTACCATTAAGTGTCTCAGTCCTGCTAAGATTTGCTTTCCCAAAATGCAGCACCTGACATTTCTTCACTTCCCAGGACCTTGCCATTGAGTGTAGAAGTCCTGCTCCGATTTGTTTCTATTCAACCAACTAGTTGTTTTAAGACATTCCTGAGTATTGTCACTCCTTCCTGCTACGTACAGACTTCTGCTCCAAACCTCGGAGGGTCCATACGGATCCTC